>NC_041217.1:94365162-94367339 GCF_002837175.3 Physeter macrocephalus
ACCCAGCAATCCCACTACTGGACATATACCCAGAGAAAACCATAATTCAAAAAGACACATGCACCCCAATATTCATTGCAGCACTATTTACAATAGCCAGGACATGGAAATAACCTAAATGTCCATCAACAGAGGAATGGATAAAGATGTGGTACATATATACAGTGGAGTATTACTCAGCCATAAAAAGGAATGAAATTGGGTCATTTGTAGAGATGTGGATGGACCTAGAGACTGTCATACAGAGTGAAGTAAGTCAGAAAGAGAAAAACGTATATCATATATTAACACATATATGCAGAATCTAGAAAAATGGTATAGATGATCTTATTTGCAAAGCAGATGTAGAGACACAGATGTAGAGAACAAATGTATGGACACCAAGGGAGGAAGGGGGGGATGGGATGAATTGGGAGACTGGGATTGATGTATATACACTATTGATACTATGTATAAGATAGATAACTAATGAGAACCTACTGTATAGCTCAGGGAACTCTACTCAGTGCTCTGTGGTGACCTAAATGGGAGGGAAATCCAAAAAAGTGGGGATACATGTATATGTATAGCTGATTCACTTTGCTGTACAGTAGAAACTCACACAACATTGTAAAACAACTATACTCCAATAAAAATTAATTTAAAAAAAAGAAGGGCTTCCCTGGTGGCGCAGTGGTTGAGAGTCCGCCAGCCGATGCAGGGGACACAGGTTCGTGCCCCGGTCCGGGAGGATCCCACATGCAGTGGAGCAGCTGGGCCCGTGAGCCATGGCCGCTGAGCCTACGTGTCCGGAGCCTGTGCTCCGCAATGGGAGAGGCCACAACAGTGAGAGGCCCGCGTACCACCTAAAAAAAAAAAAAAAAAAAAAGAAATCATTTCCTATTTAAGGTCATGCAGATATTCTCTTTATTATCCAGTACAAGTTTGATTTTTTTTTTTGATATGTAAGTCTGTAACCCACCTGGAATTGATTTTTGTGTTAGGTGTGACAGGAGATCCAATTTTTTTTTCTACAATAAATGTTGCCCAATAGTCCCAGCACCATTTGTTGAAAATACTAGCATTTCCCCTACTGCTCTGCAGTGTTACTTTGCCATATATATCTGGTTCCATTCCTAGACACTCTATTGTCTTCATTCCCCTGTGTGTTTGTCCTTGTGCTAATACCACAGGGTATAAATTAATGTAGACTTATATTAACTTGGCTATTCTTTAATCTTTGTAGTTCCATATAAATTTTAGAATCAACTTTTCACATTCCACACACACACACAAAAACCCTACTGCAATTTTTATTGGATTTGAATTAAATCCATAAATAAGTTTAGGGAAAAGACACCGGCAAATTTGAATCTTCTAGTCTATAACCAATATCTATTTCTCTATGTCAGTCTTTTTAGTTTGTTTTAATAAAGTTTTATAGTTTTCTCTGTAAAATTATTTCTAGATATTTTATATTTTAATCCTAAGTGTCTTAAGCCTTTTCTCTTTTTCCAAGTCTTTCGCATACACAACAGAACTAACATTTTCCTTTCAAGGAAAGCATGCAGAAGCTTACTGATAAAACAATTGCACTGAAACAGGAATGCTGTTGCCCTTGACAACAATCTGGTGCACCAGCTAATTAGGCCATACCCTGTACTGATGATATGCATGAAGCTACAGGCATCCAATCAGCAGAGTCAGTGGAAAATGGGAAATTATAGGCTAGGTCTACAAGAAGTATGCCTGGAAAATAGATGATGAGGAATCCTGCTGCGTAGCATAAGAAGAGTAGTCTGAACACATTTGCTACAGTGGTTGTTGTCTTTATTTCAATGTAAATTATAAATGTAGAGCTGTTTGTTTTATTATTTTCATCATTTTTCAATTTACAGTAAACCCTGTTAGCAGTAATTAGTTCAAAAGAATGGAACAGTGTGTTTAATGAAAAAATAAGTGCTACATCTTTATCTCTGAGAAAGTTAATTATGACCATGTAACTTGCAAAACTTGTCAACATTTACCAACCACTGTGAAAGGTCATAGTGATATCACTGAACACATACAAAGACACAAATCTGCTAAAGAATTCTCAGCTTCTGGGCTTCCCTGGTGGCACAGTGGTTGAGAGTCTGCCTGCCGATGCAGAGGACGCGGGTTCGTGCCCCGGTCCGGGAAGATCCCACATGCCGCGG
>NC_041217.1:94367353-94405328 GCF_002837175.3 Physeter macrocephalus
CGTCGGAGCTTGTGCTCCGCAACGGGAGAGGCCACGACAGTGAGAGGCCCGCGACCGCAAAAAAAAAAAAAAAAAAAAAAAAAAAGAATTCTCAGCTTCTGCAAAAATAGCTAAAAAGACTGAGTGGGAAAATAAGGATTCAACATGTGCTGCTGAAGAAAGTGCATTTACACAAGGCTGTGACACTTATCTTTCCAATTAGAGCCAATGCCTATTCTTCTAAATGAACTTCACTCCTTTTGATTGCAGGCTTTTTGTGCACATTCAAGGAGAGGAGCAATGGCTGTGAAGGAGCTGCCTCCATTAGTAGCACCAGGACTTCACACACTGTTAGATGATGCCAACTTTACAGTGCTATTTCCAGATACTTTAAAGATTAAGAGACATATAGAGATTTTCAGGTGTGTATATGTACATGTATTAGTAAACTAGGCCTATTTCATACATATATTTGCATATGTTTCACTCTGATATGTCTAAGTGTGGATTTCTTTTTATTTGTCATCCTTAGGATATTTGAATCTGTGTATTTTATAAGTTACAGAAAATTCTCAGTCATTGCCTTTAGATATTCCATCTGTCACATTGTCTCTCTTTCCTCTCCTTCTTGGACTCCACTTATGGCAGCCCTTCTCACTGTATCCTCTATTTCTGTTACCCTTCCTTCAATATTTTCCATAAATTAGCTTCTCTCTACTTAATTGTGATTAATTTCTTCCATCATGTCATCCAGTTCACCAATTTTCTTATCAGTTTTGTCTAATCTGCTATTAAACTCATTCATTGTGCTCTTTATTTCAATTGTTGAAGTTAGTTCTAAAATATATAGTTTAATGTGCTGTGTCACTCTTCATAATTTTCAGTTACCTGCCACGGTTTTATATTTGATGTTTATTTTCTCAGAACCATAGTAACCATAGTTTCATAGTTTTTGTCTGATAATTCCAGTATCTAGAGTCTTTATGGATCTGCTTCTATTAACCGAGGTTTCTCACCTAGAGGAGTCTTGTCCTTTGGATATAGATGTTCTTATTGTATGTTAAATATGTTATTTGAAAATTATTAGTAGTATCAATTTATTATCTTCCAAACAGGATTTTATAATGCTTTTGCTAAGCACCTGGGGAAACTAGCAATACAAGATCATTTTAATCCAAGTTCAGAGCTTGAGATTTTACACACACACACATACACACACACACGTGCACGCACGCGCGCACACACACACACACACAGAGGCATATGAAAAGGAAGGAAATCTTTCCATTTGCATCAACATGGGTGAAACTGGAGGACATAATGCTAAGTGAAATAAGCCAGACACATGAAGAAGATATTGTATGATCTTAATTATATGTGGAGTCTTTAAAAAAAAGAGTTGAATTCATTGAAACAGAGACTGGAACATAAGTTACCAGGGCTGGGCCAAGCGGGGAGGAGGGGAGGGGATATAAGGGAGGTATTGGTCAACGGTCAAGGGTATTGGTCAAAGTTGTTGGCTGTTATGTAGTATGAACAAGTCTAAAGAATAATATACAGCATGATGACCATAGTTAATAATACTGTATTGAGTATTGAAAATATTATAAGAGAGTAGATTTCAGGTGTTCTCATCACACACACACACAAGTAACTATGTGAGGAGACAACATGCTGATTAGCTTAACTATAATAATCATTTCACTATACCCATATATATATATCAAATCATGATATTGTACACCTTAAATATACACAACTTTTGTTTAAAACTATATTTTAAAATGATTACATCCCAAGAGTCTGGAAAGAGTGTTGGATCCTTCTCAGGAGACCCATCAGCAGTGCTCTGTGTGTCTCTTCTGATTTATCTCCTCTCACTCATCATCACACAGAATCTTTATCTATCTGGATATTAGATAAAGTGCCTCTGACCCACAACATATTCTTCCAAATCTATCACTTAGGCCATAAATTCTGCCCACTGATCTCAGGACTAAGGCCTCTGATGCTCAAATTCCAGATTCTTACAACTCATAAGCCAAGAACTTCACTCTTGTTGCAGAGCCATGCTCTAAAAACCTTCCCTGGAGCTAATGAATGACCATGAGTAAATGTAAGAAGGTCAAGACTTCAAGGTAAGAAGAGATAGGAAGACATACATGTCAAAGCAGTTAATCCATTTATTGGAATATACTAAGCTTGTAGTTATCAGACTGTGTTCTGCAGAACCCTAAGACATAATAATGATTTGATAAACATGATTTTTAAATTGCCACATTATTTGCTAATATAAACAGTGTATGTAATTTATCAATAGAAACAAACTACACTGAAGTCTGCTTTTGTGTTTTTAGGACGAACAGCCTCTAGCCATTGAGCCACTGAAACCTCAAGAAGCAAATTGTTGGAGCCCTGTCAAGTCCTCCCAGAATCTCCAGAGCTGGTTAGAGATAGAGCTTTTCCCTGGGGAGCCATTCAGTTGGGAGCATGGAGAGGGTCATGGAAAGGGCACAGGAAGGGCCACAGAACTGTACTCATTGTGAGAAAGCAAGGAAGTTCCACAATTTCTCAGACTTTGTTTCTTACACGTTAACGAAAAAAAGGGAATAGAGAGACTTCCCTGGTGGTTGTCCAGTGGTTTAGACTCAGCACTTCCACTACAGGGAGTGAGGGTTCAATCCCTAGTCAGAGAACTAAGATCCTACATGCCACAAACCATGGCCAAAAAAAGGGGGGAGGGGATAGAAATCCCTGTTTCTCAGAGTTATTTGAGAATCAATGACCTAATATGTGCAGTAGAACATAGCGCAGCACTGGACACAAAGTACTTAATGAGTGTCAGTCACCTGTCCTTGTCTAACAAGTCTCCAGACCTCTTAGAAAGAAGTTTTCCAGCTCATACTGAATCACAGCTTCCACAGAAGCTAGTCTATCTATGTCCATATATGCAGGTCCATGAAAAAGGTAATTTTTGTGCTTATGTTTGATGCCCTTAAGCACATCTTTTTCCAAACAGCTTTTCCTCATCTACCCATGCCTGCTAATCTAGCAGTACTTTACAGGGTTCAGATTGCTCTGACTCTAAAACAACCTACTTTTGCTTCTGATAGTCCATAACAGGAAACATTTTTATAGAGTATAACAGAGAGGCTGGCAGCATAATGGAGACTCTAGAACAAGACTTAAAATGCTGCAGTTATCCGTCAGTCACACGACACAGCATGTCATGCATAAGAAACAGCTGATTTATTAGCCTGATGGAGCAGGCTGTGAATATGAAATGATAGGGTGCAGCCACAGACCAGATGCAGGAAAATGTGCAGTTGTGGGCCAACTCATGGGTGCCATTGACAATAATGCCAGAGATCAATTCTGACCAACACATATTTATTTATCAGGAAAACTCTGAGAGATGACAGCACGGGAGCCAGCCAGCCCCACAGGGAACACAACCAGTGTCCATACCGAACTCTTGTGTCAGTTGGTAACAAATCTACCTTCCTCCGCGTGGTGATGCTACTAAATAAATAACATGAATAAAAATAGGGCTTCCCTGGTGGCGCAGTGGTTGAGAATCTGCCTGCTGATGCAGGGGACACGGGTTCAAGCCCTGGTCTGGGAGGATCCCACATGCCGCGGAGCAACTAGGCCCGTGAGCCATGCACACTGAGCCTGCGCGTCCGGAGCCTGTGCTCCGCAACAAGAGAGGCCGCGATAGTGAGAGGCCCGCGCACCGCGATGAAAAGTGGCCCCCGCTTGCCACAACTAGAGAAAGCCCTCGCACAGAAACGAAGACCCAACACAGCAAAAATAAAAATAAAATAAATTAATAAACTCCTACCCCCAACATCAAAAAATAATAATAATCAAAAAATAAACTATTGGAAGCCTATTTCTCACATTACATTAGCGAGGATATTTGAGGATCTGTTTCATGGCTTTAATTCAGGCATATTTCCTCCCTCATCTTTTTCTGAAACAGATAAATTTCTATTTGTGACATTACCTATCTTAGGAATAGTTGTTTACGGCATGTGGAGAATGGAAATTGGTTAGCCAGCAAAACAAAAAGGGCAGATGATGTAAACCTCGTAGGGCAGAAGTAAATGTAGATGAGAGCTAAAAAGTTCAAAACGCCTCACCTTCTGAGCACCAATGCATTTCCTGAAAGGCGATCAAAAATGCACCACCTATACTGGTTTGAGAGTAGTAATCCCCACATTCCAGCTGAATGTTAAGTACATACAAATTTCTAAAGCCTCTCATAATATTATTTTGACATTTCCTTTTCAAAATACAATCCTTACGTGATTTCATTTTTGACCTGTATAGTGACTTTCTGATCCATAAGGATGTCACAGAATATCATACTGCTGAAATCATCAAATTACTGAGTATGTGCCTCAGACTATGTCCAGCCAAACTAAAGTTGAGCATTTCATGGGAAAAAACCTTGCTCAATGACCTAGATATTTCCCATCTTAAAATTATTTAAGATAGTATTTCAAGTCAATTTTTATTTCCCTGCACAATCCATGATTGTGCCATGATTTCCTATTTCACTTTGCCGGTATTCACACAACATTAGGTGTAACATTTTACAAGAACCCACCACAACCAGTTAAGCCTGACTGGCTCTATAGACAGTGACTTTACTTTCTGAACCAGAAATATTATAGGACACATGGGCTGCCAGCAGGGCAGAGCACTTTGTATCCAACCTGTATCCTTGAAACAGTCTCTCCTCCAACAAATGAGTCCTCAAAACTGCCACTGGGATTATCTTCATAAAATTGAAATCTGATCAAGCCACTCCGATGCTTTAACCCCTTTGAAATCTCTTCTTTTCCTATAGGATAAAATCTAAACTTTTTGGGTGAGCAACAAAACTCCAAATAGCCTGACTCAAGACATCTCTTTCACCATTGCAGGTTCCATCCAGCCATTCTGAACTTCTTACCATGTCTTAACACAGCCTTTCCTAAATTCCATATCTTTGCACCTATATCCTCTCTCTGGAAATACTCTTCCCCACCACACACACACACACACACACACACCACGAGTGCATAAGCACATGTACTTATCCTTCAAGACAAATTCTTTCCCATGTTCTCCCACGCAGTTATCTGTTTCTAAACAACGTATCTGTGCCTCTATCAAAGCATTAACCACATTTTATATCAGTTTATCTATTTATACATTTAGGTCCTCTCCTAAGCTGGAGTTCACTATAATTTTAGATAAACTATATTAAGGAATAACTCTAAATTATAACTGCTGGATTATGGAGTCTGCTTTCTCCCCACTGTCATTAGGTGGGTTCTGTCATGATCAAGACAACCACTTGGGGGAGATGTTGTAAAGATGTTACCAGCGTAGGGTGGGTGAGGGGACAGACTACTGACCTTTAATAACTCTAATAACGTTAATATCTGCAATAATTCTTCCAAACCTAAGATGATGAGTGCAACAACAGAAACAACCAGCATCAAAACAGCCTAGTTGTTTAATCAATAACCAACAGTTGTAAAACCAGGGCTTCCATCAAGTTCCACTGTATGGGAAGGCAGCATACGAATAGCTGTTCATTAGGTTGAAACTTCACATTAGATACAGCTTGAATTTAATAGCTGTGAATTTTCTATCTCTAGAAAGCTAATTAAAAGACTAGCACTCCCCTTTTTGTTGGTTACTAAAGAAGTTTAGGAAGTATACCTACTGGAGAAGTATGAGAAGTTAGAGAGGATTAATTTAGATAGGTGCTAATTCCAAAGAAGAGGAACAATAACAAAAAGCCTTTCTTTCCTTACACAAAAGTTCTCTTTGAATACAAATATAAACTCTAGGCAAAATGCTTTGGCCCAAATAATTAGAATCCTGCTGACAGTCAGAGTCAGTGGTGGACTGATGTCATGCCAAAGGACACGCAGTCTGAGCCTTTAACATAGAGTTCTAGGGCTAATTAGAAAAATTACACCATGCCACATCCAGTTCTGGAGTCTGTATTTCAGCTGCAGAAGGTGATAACAGTAATGTATGGTGTCACATCTTCAGTCTCAATCTAAGACAAAGAACAAAATACTTTTAAAAGAATTCCTGAAGAACAGAAGGGGATTCAGCCTTACTTGCCTCTTCACAAACACCTACTAAAAGAGAGAGAAAATAGGGTTACCTTCAACAAGCAAATCTTTCTCATTCTCAATTTTCATCCACCTGATTTGCAAGTTATTTTTTCCCCTCTCCTCCTGGAAGTGAAACAATAAAAACCTAAGCCTCTTCTAGTCAGTTTCCAGTATAATGCAGTACAGTGCCAGCTTTTGTTCCCAGAGCCTAAAACAGGCTGGGGAACCGCACATGTGCTCTCCAATGTCCTTGGACGGCTAGAACTTAGAAAAGGTGCCTTCAGTTGACATAAGCTGTTTCAGCCTTGTCCAGAGTCTGAAACCAGTTCTGTCCTGGGTGTCCCTCCTCAAACACTGGGGATACTGATTCTATTTGGTTCTAAGCCCCAGTTTCCTACTAACTGCAACGACTTGAACTAGAATCCTGTCCTGCCTCTCCCTCCTCAGGAGGCTCCACACCACTGCAACGATGCTACCACGGTTTTTCCAGAAGCAATCATCTAAACCAAACCTAGGTCATCAAAAAGCCATAGCCAAGAGGTAACCAGGAAAAAGAAGTTTCTAGGAGAAGAGAGGTCTCAGAAAGCATTGATCACAGACAGCATCTGATGAAAAATTTCCATTATCTCAGACAGTCAAAATTATCAAAATAACGGAGCCAGGCGGCCCTGGGAGCTCCGCCTCCGCCGCGACCGGGCACGCTGCCCGGACCGGTGCTCAGGGGGCCCAGGCCTGCTGGAGGCGTGGGGGGGGCGCCGCCTTCCACCCCAAGAGCCCCGCGGGCCCTGCAGCGCAGTACCAGAGGTCTGGCAGGTCACCAGGGAGCCGGATGCCCATGGCTGGCTTGCAGGTGGGACCCCCTGCCGGCTCCCCATTTGGCACAGCTGCCCCACTTCGACCTGGCATGCCACCCACCATGATGGACCCATTCCAAAAACTCCTGCTGGTCCCCCAGGCCCAGCTCCCAATGCCTGCCCAGCACCGGGGGTTAAAGAGGAGGAAGGTGGCAGATAAAGTTCTACCTCAGCGAATTTGGGAGCTTGTCCCAGAGCCTCAGGCGTGCATGGATCTCTTGGCTTTTGAGCGGAAGCTGGACCAGACCGTTGCTCGAAAGCGGATGGAGATCCAGGAGGCCATCAAAAAGCCTCTGATGCAAAAATGAAAGCTGCAGATCTATATTTCTAATATGTTCAGTCCCAGCAAGGCAGAAGGTGATAGTGCAGGAACCGCAGGGACTCCCGGGGGGAAACCCCTCAGGGGACAAGGTGGCTTCCTGGGAACTCCGAGTAGAGGGAAAACTGCTGGATGATCTTAGGAAACAGAAGAGGAAGTTTTCTTCATTCTTTAAGAGCCTCGTCATTGAGCTGGACAAGGAACTCTACGGGCCTGACAACCACCTGGTGGAGTGGCACCGGATGCCCACCACCCAGGAGACAGATGGCTTCCAGGTGAAACGGCCTGGAGACCTCAACATCAAGTGCACCCTCCTGCTCATGCTGGATCATCAGCCTCCCCAGTACAAGTTGGACCCCCGACTGGGGAGGCTGCTGGGGGTGCACACACAGACGAGGGCTGCCATCATGCAGGCCCTGTGGCTCTACATCAAACGCAACCAGCTGCAGGACGGCCACGAGCGGGAGTACGTCAACTGCAACCGGTACTTCCGCCAGATCTTCAGTTGTGGCCGACTGCGTTTCTCTGAGATTCCCATGAAGCTAGCCAGGTTGCTGCAGCATCCAGACCCCATTGTTGTCAACCATGTAATTAGCGTGGACCCTAACAACCAGAAGAAGACAGGCTGTTATGACATTGATGTGGAGGTGGTTGACCCCGCTCAAGGCCCAGATGAGCAATTTTCTGGCCTCTACCACCAATCAGCAGGAGATTACCTCCCTTGATGTCAAAATCCATGAGACCATTGAGTCCATCAACCAGCTGAAGACCCAGAGGGATCTCACGCTCAGTTTTAGCACTGACCCCCAGGACTTCATCCAGGAATGGCTCCGTTCCCAGCGCCGGGACCTCAAGCTTATCACTGATGTGATTGGGAATCCTGAGGAGGAGAGACAAGCTGCTTTCTACCCCAGGCCCTGGGCCCAGGAACCAGTGGGGAGGCACATCATGGCCAAGGTGCAGCAGCAAAGGCAGCAACTGGGACAGGTGCTGGGAATCCGCCTGACCTAACTGCTCAGGGATCCCTTCCTTTCTTCCCAGCCCTGGAGCCACCCCCTCCTCAGCCTGGAAGGGGAACACCCTCTGGGGCACAGACATGTAGGATGAGGGGGTGAGGGGTGTCTCCTGTCACCCTCTGCTCCCCAGCTTTAGTTTCATAAGTGTAGTGATAGGATTCCTTGTTGCTTGGTCCCCAAAGCCTTACTACTTACACGTTGGCTTTAATTGGATTCACAGCAGAGGCCTCCTCTGCCCCCTGCAGGCAGGCCCAGGTAGGACCTGGAGGCTGTGCTTTGACATCATAATGGAGACCTTTCAGAACCAAAGGCCCCTGGCTTTGCTTGTTCAGTGACCCCCTTGGGGCGAGTGTCAGCGCTGGCTCTGGGGAGCTTGGCGAGGAAGAGGGGCACAGCTCACACTCTTCCTAGCCTTTCCAAACCAAAGTTCTTTGCCATTCCTACCAGTCCAGCCTTGCTGCTGGTTTTTTTTCCTTTCCTTTGGGTATTTGCAGTATTCATGGAGCAGGTTTTTCTATGCTGGAGCCACGTTTTTTGTACAGGGGTAAGCTTGGGTTTTTCAGGGAGCCCTACTTGGTGGCTCCTTCCTTATTTTCTTTTCTCAATCTATGCAAGCGGCTCTGGCCGCCATCATCTCCTGAGAGGCCAGAGGGCTGCCACCCAAGCTCTTGGGCCCAGGGGTAATGCCTCCTAGAGGGAGGGCACACTAGTTCTCTGGTGTGGCCTGAGGCATGGGTGTGTGTGGGCAGGGAGAGGTGCAGGGGAGGTGCAGTGGAGAGGTGGGGGGGAACTATCGTTGCCCTTCGGAGCTTGGTATGGAGGGTGGACCTAGGGCTTGGCAAGTGCCACTTCTGGCAGGTTTGGAAATTTCCAAATAAACCTGTTTATTGGTGGTAAAAATAAATAAATAAATAACAGAGCCATTACAAAGTTGCTCTTTCCTTATCAGTACATTTGAAGAAAATAACAGGTCTTGGTCTTAAGGTGTTCATTCAACTTACAGAGTTCAGTTCATCAGAAGCTGCACAATTTGTGTTTTCTAGTTGCCTCTTTCTGGAATCATTGAATATGTGAATATCTAGTGCTTATATATGAACCAAATGAAAGTTATTCTGAGACAAATATTACTCAAGCAAAATTATTTTAATGTCAAGTATGTTAATAGTAGCTTTTCAAAAGTGTAAACATGGAGAGCTCAGAGAGCAAGTTTAAGCATTCCTTTATCAAATAAACAACATGGGTTTTGGCCCATTTTTTCTGCTGGAACAATAGAAATCCAAGTGATATATACAGAGAAAGCAGCAGAGGTCATAACAGCATTTGACTCTCATACTAACCTGTTTCACTTCCTTCTCACAATTACCATTCTGCTTGTCTTTATCCTAGTGATAAAAACCAAAATAAAACCTCAAAATCAGATAATGAAACCCAAGATTATTTATAGCTGCCCAATTTCTTATGACATAGTTACATTAGATTTGATCCAGTTCTGCATGACTAGGAAAATTAAGCATGAAGCACCTTCTTCAACCTACTTCTCTAGTATCTAGGATGCTTTGCAGCAATTCAACATGTGTGTGCTTTCTCTTTGGTGGAAGAAAAAAAAAAATACAAAGATAGATGGCATCACCTGAAAAGGAAAAGAAGTGAGGGCCTAAGCCTGTGGAGGCAGTTTAATCACCTGCAAGCAGTTTATCATTCAACATAATAGCACAGGGCCTTAAAAAGCCTGCTCTGACACTCTCATTTGTCCCGTGATAGAGTGCTCACTGCATGGGAATTTAATATCCCCACTGCAATCAAACTTTGATGTGCACAGTATGTGTCTGTCATCTGTAAGCTGGGAGTCACAGTGCAACCCACTTCGCTGACCAGGACAGGCCCAGTCTGTTTCCCACAGGAAGGTTCTCAACCTCAGCACCTAAGACACAATTTTGGACACCCAGACCCCACCTCAGAATGCCTGCGACTAGGGCCTGGGCATTTTTTCAAAGCTACATGGTGATTCTGTCACAGAGCTGCATTGAGAATCACAGGGATGCAGTGTTGACTTTTCAGTGTCGTTGCTGGTGCATTGTTTTAAAATTCAGTCTAGGGACTGGGTGTATACTGCCTTCCAGAAAATGAAGGCAGCCTCTTTTGTGGAGGCTACATAATAGTTTTCCCTGTGGGTGATCGGCCCCCGGTAAACTCTCTGATGGAGCGTAAATCTCCCTTTTCATAGAAACAAGCCAGTCTCCTGGCTGTTCTGCTCCTGATTAGCCTGGGACAAAATCTCTTGTTCCAGGCAAAGTAGGTGTTATTATCATCATTTTATAAATAAAGAAATGGAAAGCCTGAGAGGTAGAATGACTTGCCTACTTTCATACTACAGACTAAAAAGTGACTGGTTCAAAACGAGGATTAAGATTTTCTACCTCTAAGCTTTTTTCTGATTTTAAAATGTATTTTCTATTGTTTTAGGTTCACATGCGAATAAAATCTCAGGGTTAGGAAAGCAGGATGTCCTCTTTAAAAAAATAAAAAGCAGTTTATTTTAGAAAAGTGGTTCTCAGAATGTGGTTTCTGAATGAGCAGCTTGAGAATCACTTAGGGATTTGTTAGAAATGCAAATTCTCAGCCCTCACCCTAGACCCCGAAAATGAGAACCTCTGGGTGTGGGCTAGCTCTCCAGGCAATTCTGAAATTTTAAGAACCACTGTTTTAGACAAAAGCCAAACTATAAACCCTTTCCCCAAAATTTTGTTGAAATAGAATCTCATAAAAATATATATATTTTTTAACTCAAAGGTAAAGTCAGAGAGACGTAATAGTTTTTGGAGAAGTAAATCAGCTTGGTTGCCAGAAGTGGAGTCTTCTTGGCTGGAAAATAATCATTAGACAATTGTGGGAAATCATCCCCAAATATTTTTCTCTCTTGAGAAGACATTTAAGTAAAAGTTAAAGCCAACAGGCAGAAACAGTTTAAAGGAAATATGTTGAGTAAAGAAAGAGAATTCTCTGGCAAGGAAGGTACTAGGGCTTAATTAGGTCCTCAAACTAGCAGAAAAAATGAAAAAAAGCCCTTAGGAGAGAGATGGACAGGGTTACCAAATCTGTTTTCCTTTCCACAAATCTGTTTTCCTTTCCACTTGAGTACACAGCCCAGACTCCCTGGTAGTAGAGTGTGGCCCCAGGACTGAGTTCTGACTCCTGGAATATGAGTAGAGGGGGTGGACGCTACTTCCAGCCCAGCCCATTAAAAAAAATCTCACATTGGCCTACTGGAAGCAGAGGATTCAGCAGAAACCTCCGTGGCTTTAAGGGACAGTAGAGCCACAAGCTAGAAGGACCCAGAGTTCATAAATCACCCTAGGGAATGCCACTACCACACACCTACACAAAAACACTATATGAATGAGATAAATTCCCACTGGGCTTAGCCAGTGAAGTTTCGGGGTTGTTACAGACAGCATCTACCATGTGTAATCTAAGTCTTTGTGAGAGTGACTAAAATAAATGCATTTTAAGTCAAAGCAGCAACGTTTCATACCGAGTTCTGATGCCTGCACCTCAAATGGCTATAGAGCAGTAGCTACGGAATTCCCTGTAGATCAAAAAGTGCTCCTGTAAGTAGCAGCCAAGCACACCTGCACTTTGTTTTCTCTGTGAGCCCTCCCAGATAACACAGGGTCTCACTGCTCCTCTTCAGCAGATTGTCCCTTCTGGAATTTGCCATTATATCCACGTGATGTTTAGAAGACAGAAAGGTGATCTATTTAGGGTCTATATTTTAAGACTAACACTAATAATTGACCACAAACATCATTCATGATGAGTATGTTTTCAGAAATCTCTACTTCTCTCCTCAGTCCCACCTTTTGTTATGACATCCACATTTTCCCTTAATGCCCTATTATCTATCTTCCTTGAAGATGTCATACCTCTTGTTCAATATTCATTCATTGCTTAAAAAATTATTTGTCCAGTGGGGGAAATAGACACGTCATCTTTTCAGTCTGTACACAGCTTCTGTCATGGATGAGTCTTCCATTGGCTTCCATCATACAACTCTCTCCTGGTTTATTCCTATTCTCTGGCACTTCCTCCTCTCTACTTTGCATGACCATCCTTCTCTATCCAATAATTAAATGATATTAACTGATGGAACTTCCTCAAGTCTCTGTCTTAGCCTTTCTCTCTCTCCAATTTCTATATTCAGGCTCTTATATCGATATCAACAACTTCTATTTTCGCCCACCTACACATGACTCTCAAATCTGTGAATATTTCTCAGGTACAGACCTTTCTTTGGCATTCCAGACTCACATAACCAATTACCTACTAAACGTGTCTACTTGGATATCTCAAAGGCATTTTAAACACAACATAACACACAATTGAATTCATTGTTTCCAGCCTCATACCCCACCTCCTCGTCTTCTTACAGTGACCATTATCAGTGAATGACACAAGCCTCCATTCTGATAAGCAAGCCAGACATCTAAGAATCATCCTAGACACCTCCCTCTTTCTTGCCCCTGATAGCTACTCCAAAACCACATCTTACTGATTTCACTTCCAAAATACCTCCTGAATCTGTATACTGCACCACATCTCCTCTACAGTGTCCCAACCCAAACTGCCCGCATCTCTTACTTGAATGATGGCATTGCTTTCCCCTTTTAAACCACCACCAAATAGTCCATTCTCTACAATGCACAGTGATTTTTTTTCAAATTGCAAATCTGATCCCATCATTCCACTACTATTTAAAACTTATCAGAGGCTCTCCATCAATCCTAGGCTAAAGATACAAGTGCTTAACATTGCCCACAAGATCCTACCTTGGCCTGGATCCCACCTGCCTGCCCAGCCTCATCTCAAAACCACCCTTTCACTTTCCCTCTGCAAACCAACCACACTGGCTTTTTTCTTGAATGGGCATGTTCCCTCCAACCACAGAGCCTGGAACATACAAATTCCTTGGTCTCAAACAATTTCCTTACTTGTCTCATCTCCCTTTCACTTCTACTTTTAGATTTTATCTCACCTTGTTTCCCTTTCTCAGGGACCCTAGTGTGACCACCATTTTATGGTTCATGGCCCATTACTAAGTCCTCCTAGAATGGCTCTATCTCCACACTAATAATAGCTGTAAATTTGCATTAAATTGTAGGATTCTTTGCTTAATGTCTATTGCCCTTGCTAAACTACAAGCTGCCCCGCAAAATCAGGAACCATGTCCACTTCTGTCCCACTACTGTATCCTAAGTCTCTCACTCATTTAACAAATATTTATATGTCAGGAAATATTCTAGGTGCTAAGGACATAGTAATAACAAAACAGAGAAGTTTCCACTTGTTGCGGTATGTACATTGTAGTAATAGGAGACAGAAAATTAAAAATATATTTTTTAAAATAAGAAAAATAATAGGTAATAATAAGTGCTATGCAGAGAATTCAAATAGGATCATATGACACAATGTGATTAAGATGTTTATTTCAGATTGAAACAAAACCTTTCTGGAGTGGTGAAATTGAAAATTTTAGTTAAAATTTTGACAAGATGAAACCAGTCATGTGAAGATTGATGAGGAGAACCCTCCAGGAAGAGGGTTGTAAGACGGGAGCCAACACCTGACATAGGCTAGGCTCATTATGAATGTTTAATAAATATTAATAGACTGTTGTCAGATAAGCAGGGCCCAGTGAGGGGCTACTAACCCAGGCTTCTCTTCTTTAGCCTATGAGAGATGTAGGGGACAAAGGAAAAAGAGGCAGGTGACATGAATGATGTTTGTTGTAGTTGCTGTCGACTGATAGATCCTCAGTGCTGCTTTCCAGGGAAGCGAGATGTGACACATTGATTTTTGTAATTTCTATTGTGAGACGGGGATGACTGGTCTTAGTGACAAGAGCGATTAAGTAACTTGCACACAGTAAGACTCTGGACAGGCTGAAGGAAAAGCTGCATCTGCTGTAACTATTACTGTTTTACTCAAATTATAGCTGACTCCAAGACCTGGCTTTGAACTTGGCACCGTATGGTTAAAACTATTTTCTTGATTTAGAGGTTCTCCTTTCAAAGTTAAGCTAAGTGTGCAAACAAATTCATAATATCTAGAAGATACTACAAACATAAAATATATTTTTTAAGTCTAGGATCATCTCATGCCTTCTTCCCTGCCCTTGTGTACTCTCTCAAATTGCAATTGTCCTTGGTTATTTTTCTCCTCCTCTAACTGTGGAGTAACAATACAACTTTACACATTGAATGATGAATAAGACGTGTTCTTCCCCAGGCAGAAAAGGGGATCAAAGAAAAGTATGTTACTTAAACCATCAGTCTTTTTCAAAAGCAAATGTTTCTTCCCAGGATGAACTAAAATATTTAAGGTTTCAAGAAAATATGGTCTGGAAAGTCCTTTAAAGTTGTTGTTCAATTACATAAGTAAATTGTTCTATAGAATAAGAGTTTTAAAACTATCAGGTTTCAGATTTTTTTCTAAATGACTGTGTGTGTGTGTGTGTGTGTGTGTGTGTGTGTGAGAGAGAGAGAGAGAGAGAGAAAGAGAGAGAGAGAGAGAGATAAGAGAGAGAGGGACTTTGGAAATTTTCTAAATAAAACTGTAAATGAAAGAGCCTGTGTGGCTTTCTTTTTGAAGGATAACTTTTGATGACAAAACTTGAAGATGCTTCAGTTACTACAGATCATTATCATTAATGAACTAATAATCAACCTTATGCTAACCAAATCAACTTATTCAATGGCAGTTCCTTTGGGAAATTTACTTATTCTCCCTGCTTCTCAACATCCTAGTCTGTAAGAGGGTGATAACATCACCTCCCTCACATTTAGATAATGCCAACAGCATCTAATACATAGCCTACGAGTGGAAGGTGCAAAGGTAAAGATTTCTATTACCATGATGTCTTCCTACGAGGAGAATAAGACTTTACAACTTGAAGGTAGGCAGTAGGAAACATATTTGGATTAAGTACATGATCCACAGGGTACTGACACCACCAGTCAGTTGGTTTTCTGAGAATGTGACATAAGTTGTTTTCCACTCTAGCTGATCATCAGAATCACCTGGGGAGTGTTTTCAAAAGTACAGATCCCCGAGGGACTCTGATAGTCAACCAGGTTTGGGAACAGTAAGTTGGAGGACATATTATAATGACTAATACTCTAGAGTATTTTTCACACATTATCTCTTATAAAGCTCATGACAACTCTTACTGTATTGAAAGGAGAACAGAATTTGCAGTCAAAACGACTGGACTTTAGCTCCCACCTAGTCACTTTTTTTCTCTCTCTCTCTAGTGGTGGTGCGCGGGATTCTCTCTAGTTGTGGTGTGCGGGTTTTCTCTCTCTGGTTGTGGCACACAGGCTCCAGGGTGCGTGGGCTCTGTAGTCTGTGGCACGCGGGCTCTCTCATTGAGGTGCGCGAACTCAGTAGTTGTGACTCGCAGGCTTAGTTGCCCCATGGCATGTGGGATCTTAGTTCCCCAACCAGCGATCAAACCCACATCCCCTGCATTGGAAGGCAGATCGACTCTTTACCACTGGACCACCAGGGAAGTCCCCCAACCATGTCACTTTTTAGTGCACAAAAACAACTTCTGTGATTCTCACTTTCTTCACCTGTAAAATGAAAATTAAATGTAGTTATATCTGCCCTGCTTGCCTGCTAGACCTTTTTTAAATGCCAAAGCACCTGCAAATATAAAGCATAATTACTAAAAATGAGAAATGGTGTCATTATTTGGGATGGGTTATGTGTCCTGAGTGTCTTTATTAAACAGTAAAGCTAAATAAAAATCTGGGCATCTGAAGGAAGAAGATGTGTAAGTGTCTATGTGTGTATGCAAAGATATGTGAGTGTGTTTATGACAATATTAGAGATAAGTTGGACCAAAAAGATTTTAGATGGTATCTACTTTAATGGCACTCATTTTTTTTCAAGTTTTCCAATTGGCTGAATGAATTCAGATTGAGTGTTGAAAGAAATATCTCAGTTTTAAATCTGAACTCTGGAAGAAAATTCATCTTCTAGAATGAAAGACAATATTTATACATTGAATTAAAGTATTTGGGAAAACTACTGTCATTCTTTAATATTTGCATTGTGAACTATTCTAAGAGTGTTTGTAATAAGAAACCATAATGGGATTCTCACCCCTCCTCTATAAAATAACTTTAATTTTTGGTTGGTTTTACTTTAACAGTTTCCATTCTTCTAAATAACCACCTAAATTAGATTTTATAGTAAATGGGAGCACTTATAAAAGAAAAGAACAAAATTAAAAAGTTATGTGGTTTTTAATGCATACGCTACAGAAATGAATATTTTTCCTATAGATACAGAATCAGCTTTCACTTATGAGCCTAGATTATGGTTTATAAGACAATTACAATGGTTATGTGAAATGAGCATATAACTAGAATGCCAGCTTTAAGAAGAATGTGTATTACACTTCATCTGGAGAATAGACAGTGACCACTTATGGTCTAAGAGTAAAATATCCTCCTATTATTTTCTTAACTCTGGACATTAAAAATTAGAGAGCAGGTGGAAAGAGCAAGGACATAAAAACGACACACTCTCTGAGACCAAAAATAATTCACATAAAATGAGTAAGAGCAATTGGCACCTAGAAAACATCCCAGAAGCAATTAGGAGACAGTCCATTGAAAAGGTAGTCACTGTAAAATTGGATATTTACATTGTAAAGATGTTTGGAAGGTATTTCAGTGAGGTAGAAAACTGCAATAGTTGAGTTTGGGGCCAATGCAGGGACTACAGAAAGGAGAGTTGGAAGAAAATATTTTAGCCATGTGCCTCAGCCATGTCCAATGAAAGAGATAATCTGGGTTTTTTTTAAAAAAAAAAAACCAATTATGAGAAAAACAAAAAACAGAATTTTATCAAGCTAATATATATCAAAGTTATTCCTAATAATCCATTCCCTTTGCTTTAAACCTGAATTTCTCAAGCTCTATTTTCTTATGCCATTTGGTTTCCTAAGTGAACCCAGCCACAGAGAAACCTCAACTATAATTGGGAAAAAATATCTCCTGTTGTAAATCAATATTAACTTTCTGAATTCAAAGAGGTCTCTTGAGAGTATGGTTAATGTCAATAAATCTCCCAAAGACTGATGAAACAGAGGATGCAGAGGAGTAATATAGAGGTAACTATGAAAAAATATAGTAATCAAGAAGCACCGTCTGTCTGCCTAAAACACACACACAGTCACATGCACAAATACATGCAAAGAACACCTTCAAATCTGAAAAGTCTTGGACCTCTGGAAATATACCCTCAAAATTTGGATTGCCAAATTTAGCAAATAAAAATACAGGATTCCCAGTTAAATTTAGATTTCAGATAAACAACAAAAAAAAGTTTTAGTATAAATATGCCCCATGCAATATTTGGGACATAACTTATGTTAAAATACTATTGTTGCCTATCTGAAATTTAAATTTAACTGGGCCTCCTGTATTTTATCTGGCAACCCTACATAGAATTCTGTGTACTCAAGTTTTAGAAACACACTAAAAATTAAATGCTGTCACTTTAGACAATCAACTGGCCCCAACAATCATAACCCTATCACAAATTTCATTACTGAAATCATATGATGGTCCTCTGATAGGAGATGAACATCCAGATGATCCTGAATATAAATATTTATCATTAAATGCAAACACAAAAATTTAAATTCTCATTCTGAAGATCAGAGACTATGCCCTCTCATCCCCCAAGGTAATCCTGGTACCATGGTGTATTATCAGGGTTCTCCAGAGAAACAGAAGCAGCAAGAGAGACTGCTTGTGGAAGTTGCCAAGTCCAAAATCTGCAGGGTAAGCCGGCGGCTGGAGACCCAGTGAAGAGTTGCAATTCAAGTGCAAAGGCTGTCAGCTAGCAGAATTCCCTCTTCTGGGGAGGTCAATCTTTTTCTATCAAGGCCTTCAATTGACTGAATGAGGCCCACCCACATTACGGAAGGTAATCTGCTTTACTCAAAGTCTAGTGATTTAAATGGCATTCTCATCTAAAAAGACACTGTCACAGAAACAACTAGAAAAATGTTTTACCTCATAACTCAGTACAGTGGCTGAACCAAGTTGACACATAAAATTAACCATCATACTCAGTTTGCTCTACATCATACTATAGTACACTGCATACCACATTTCCCACCAGAATCACAGTGACCCTCCTCACCTGGCTTCTCTCCTGATACCCCAGTCTATATACTGATTCTCCATCTTTAGAGAATCTAACTATCACCTGAGAAGTGTCTAAGTAACACCTGAGACGTTTGTTAAAAATGAAATAGCTGAGCCCCACCTCCAAGATTCCAATATATTAAGTCTGGAGTGGGATCAAGAAATCAGAATTTTTAATAAGCACCCAGGAGTTGTTTGGGGACCACTCTTGGAAAATACCACAATATTGAGTATAACAACACAATATAGGATTTTAGTTAGAGCGAGGTATGTGGCAAAGACCTACAAATCACAGCTGAGTCAATTAGATTCCATGCTCTTCACATCTATATCTGTGGAATCCATAGTTCTTTATTCAATTGAGCATTCCATGTGCAATAAAATTTAGAGAGAACACCAGTAGGGATCCCCATAACTCTATCTTCCCTACTAACTCAATCCTTTCCTAGCCTAGCCTAACGGGAGTCGGTCTGGACTAAAAGTGTCCAGTGGGTCTACCCCAGGAGAAAAAGACTCAAATTATTCCTGATTTGAATTCCTGCACAAAGGTCCAGAGTAGTGAGAGTCACTGACCAAAACAACAAATTCAGGTAAGTCATGTAATTGTTTTTACAAACAACATCAAATTACTGAATTCAGGCTTATTTCTCTATGGTCCTTCCACCCTTTAACAAGATTTCATCTGCCTCATTTTTATGATGTTAAAATGCATCTTAGAACCAAGAAGATAATGAGCTTTCATGTTAGAATTCTGATGATGATAGTAGTGACGTGTATCAGGGACTGTGAAGGGTCTGAGATTTCAATTTACTTGCAGACAAACAAGTTTCATGGATGTTGCTAAAGACATGAGTATCCTGGCTCAGAGACAGAGGACCTCATGATGCATGGGGCAACAGGCAGCGTGAGTACTAGCATATTTACATCAGTTCCACCTGCCCCCAAGTCCCACAGAGGTGATGTGGATGGGCCCAGATAGATGTGTACATGTGCAGTGAGTTGCATTTTAAAAGAAGAGCCCTGGGCTTCCCTGGTGGCTCAGTGGTTAAGAATCCACCTGCCAATGCCGGAGACACGGGTTTGAGCCCTGGTCCGGGAAGATCCCACATGCCGTGAGCAACTAAGCTCATGCACCACAACTATTGAGCCTGTGCTCTGGAGCCTGTGAGCCACAACTACTGAAGCCCACACACCTAGAGCCTGTGCTCTACAACAAGAGAAGCCACCGCAATGAGAAGCCCACGCACCACAACAAAGAGTACCCCCCCACTCGCCACAACCAGAGAAAGCCCACGCACAGCAACAAAGACCCAGCGCAGCCAAAAATTAATTAATTAATTAAAATAAATAAATAAAAGCAGAACCCTGAGCTTAGGGATCTAAATCTTTTATAATGGGCAGTGAGTATATATGTCCTTTGGTCCGGAGAGAAACACTGTCTCTGTGTTCCAGGCCTGTTTGCTATAGCAAGATTCTTAAAATGATCATCTGGAGCAAAGGGCAAATTGGTGCCCTTGCTTATAGAAACTCACAGAACATGAGAGACCCATAGGGAATTGTCTTCCAGCAAAATGTTTGTTATTTGGTTTGTGTGTTAGACTGTAAGTTGCATAGAGTCAGGCACATATGTTTTATGTTGCCAATTCCCCTGAATCTAGTATAGTGTTCTATAATTATTATTATTACATAAATTATATATGAATATAATTAATATATTAAAGTATATTAATAAGTATATAAACTAGCATTATATAAATATTTGTAGTATGACTGATAACTTTTTAAAATGTAAAGTATGAAACTGATAAAGGATAAATGAATATCTTCCATTACTACTGCTACTGCTTATCTATCTATCTATCTATCTATCACCTCAGAAACAATGTTGTTTATGAGATGCCTCATTTATTTAGTAACAGCATTTGACAGTGGATTAAGAACAGGTGAAAACTAAGGTATTTAAGTTACATATTTAATATACAATATATTTCAATTCCAAAATAATTAAGTGTGTAAAAATGTTAAAATTAAGCCAAAACTTATTAAATTTGAAGATTTGATTTGAAAATCAACCTAAAAATTTCAAAAAGGATCTGATGTTCTGACTCATTCATTTATTTGACAAATATTAATTGGTCAGCTCTTATATTTCAGACACTGCTCTAGGTGTTGGGAATATAGCAATGAACAAAACATAATAATTCCAACTTTCATGAAAATTTCATTCTAAAAGGGAAATCAGATGGCAAATATAAAAGTAAAATACAATGTGTAACAGATTGTGATTAGTGCTAAGGAAAAAAATAAAATAATGAAGGGAATAGGAAATATTGGAAAGGGACGTTGAATTTTTTAAAAAGACCTAAGAAAGGTTTTACTGAGATTTTTGTTGAATAAAGATGTGAAGAAAGTGAGGGATCCAGCCTCATGGTTATCTGGGAGACTAACATTCAGGTCAGAGGAAATTGTAAATCCAACAATATTGAGACAGGCACAGCTAGGAGGCCAGTGTGATTGAACCAGCATGATCTAGGGAAAGAGTTGGAACATATGAAGTTAGAGAGCTATTGATGAGGGGTTTAGAGGTGAAGATGAGGGAAGAGCATGTAAGGACTTGAGGTCATCATAAGGTTTTGGCTTTTACAAGACTGAGATGAGAAGCCAATGGATAGCTTTGAAGAGAGAAGGAACATGACATATCTGTATTAGGGTTCTCCAGAGAAGCAGAACTAATTAGACATATATAATATATATATTATTATACATAAATGGATATTATATATTCATTTATATTCATATATGTGCATATATATACACACATATGCAGGGGAGGCTGGCAGGCTGGAGACTCGGGAAAGAGTTGCAGTTTAAGTCCAAAGTCAGTCTGATATAGAACCAGGAAAAACTGATTTTGGAGATGAAGTCTGAAGGCAGTCTGCTGGAGAATTTTCTCTTCTCCAGGGGAGGTCAGCCTTTTGTTCTATTCAGACCTTCCACTGATTGATTAAAGCCCACCCACCTTATGGGCAATCTGCTTTTCTCAAAGTCCACCAATTTAAATATAAATCTCATTTAAAAACACCCTCACAGGAACATCCAGAAAATATGTGACCAAATATCTGGGCACTGTGGCCCAAACAAACTGACACATAAAATTAACCATCACAGCATCTAGAAAGATGAATGAAGTGGAGGAAAGAACAGACTTGTTCTGTCAGGTAAAGATAACAGAACTTGTTCCTATGGATGAAAGCTATACCTAAGTAGATTGACGTTTCATATACAGAAAAATTACTTGATAAATAATTCTAGTAAAGTCTGTGTGTTATTTAGAAAAAATTATTACTGCATTGGTGGGTAGCTGAGCCAAGTGGCCAAGTTTCTTTCTCACCTGTCAATCCTGTGATTCTGTGATTTGTTCAGGTGATTTACCAACAGAGTTAATCACAATATTTCAAAATTTCTGACTCTCAAATGGAAACATTTTTTGCATGTTTAGACAAATGAATTACATCTTTCGGAGGAAATCCTGATATTTGGTCCTTAACTGAGTAATACTTAGTGATAATGTATCTACTGTCTTAGGTTGCTTGGGCTGCCATAACAAAATACTATAGACTAGGTGGCTTAAACCACAGAAGTGTATTTCCTCACAGTTTCGGAGGCTAGAAGTCCCTGATCAAGGTGCTGACCCATTCAGTTCCCAGGGATAATTCTCTCCCTGGCTTGTAGAGAGCCACATTCTCCCTCTGTCCTCCCATGGCAGAGAGAGAGAGGGAGACTGAGATTGAGAGAGACCTCTCTTGTGTCTCTTCTTATGGTGATACCAGTCCTATTGAATCAGGGTCCCCATCCTTTTGACCTCATTTAGCCTTAATTACATCCATAAAGGCCCCATCTCCAAATACAGTCACATTGGGAGTTGGGGCTTCAACATAAAACTTGGGGGGATGAAGTGGGGGGATGGAAACAAACATTCAGTCCATAACATCAACCTATGTCTTTCTGCCAATAGCCAGCTCAGTAGGATTCATGTAAGCATACTAATATAAAAGAATTTACTGTGCTCTTCAATGTGAGACAGATTCTAATACTATGTCATTCCTGCTTTTGGCAATATGGGGACCCAGAGAAGTTGAGTGGCCTAGATTTCATCTAGCTTGTCATCTCTAATCAATTAGTTGTGGCTACCTGGAGCACTGTGCTGAGAGCTCAGCTACAGGGTCGTGGTCTGTTAGTAAAGTCTTGCAGGATTATGGCCACATATTTGCATATACCTATCATGGACATAAAGGACTCTGAAGAAAGACAGGAATAATTATGCCATTATCCTAGTCTGGTCATCCAATGTAATTCTTTATTATTGTTTATGTCAGCAAAAATAATAATGGGAGTAAGTTAGGTAAGTTATCTCTCCCCCTGCAAAAATATTCAACCACTAAATATCTGATTTAGGTATTTATTAGATGAGGTAGAAAGATGTTTGTGATGGATTTATTATGAGAAAAAGTGGGTTTCAAACTACACAAAGTAGGCTCACATTTTTAAAATAGATTGTTGAGATAGAAAATATTGAGAAAGTAGTTACAAATGTAAACACAAAGCAAGTCAGAGTTTTCTTCCTTCCTCACTTCTTTATTTTCCTTCTCTTCTACTCCTTCATGGGAGGAGTTTTGAGTTTTGTCGTTAAGTCATTATTGTTGTTGTTGTAGTTATTTTACTTTTTTTAAAATTTTTGGCTGTGTTGGGTCTTCATTGCTGTGTGCAGGCTTTCTCTAGTTGCAGTGAGTGGGTGTTACTCTTCGTTGCGGTGCGCAGGCTTCTCGTGGTGGTGGTGTCTCTTGTTGCGGAGCACAGGCTCTAGGCACATAGGCTTCAGTAGTTGTGGCATGAGGGCTCAGTAGTTGTGGCTAACGGGCTCTAGAGCACAGGCTCAGTAGTTGTGGCACACGGGCTTAGTTGCTCCATGGCCTGTGGGATCTTCCCGGAGCAGGGCTCAAACCCATGTCCCCTGCATTGGAAGGTGGACTCTTAACCACTGCACCACCAGGGAAGTCCCAGCAGGCGGATTCTTAACCACTGCACCACTAGGGATGGGCACACGGGCTTAGTTGCTCCATGGCCTGTGGGATCTTCCCGGAGCAGGGCTCAAACCCATGTCCCCTGCATTGGCAGGTGGACTCTTAACCACTGCACCACCAGGGAAGTCCCAGCAGGCGGATTCTTAACCACTGCACCACTAGGGATGTCCTGTAGTTATTTTTTTATTCCATTTTATTTTGTTTGTGTCTTTTTAAGGTAGGAAAAAAAGAGACAGAGAATCTGTTAGCCTAGTAAGGTACTGAATTTATGCTATAAAAGGCATCAATATAACCAAAGTGGTTTTTTGTCCTATAAATGTTTAACTCTGTATAAAGTTCCTTCCAAGGAAGAGCAGGATGAAAGGTGCAGTACCACCTCTCCAGGAGGGGAAATCAATCAAACCAATAAACTAGGAGAGAGGGAAAGAAGATAAAAAATTCTAAGACAAGAAGGAGACCAAAGACAAAGAAGCAGCATAAGAGTCCTTCAAGAGATAAATGGATAAAGAAGATGTGTATATATACACAATGGAAACAACTCAGCCATAAAAAAAGAATGAAATTTTGCCATTTGCAGCAGCACAGATGGACTTGGAGGGCATTTTGTTAAGTGAAATAAGTCAGAGAAAGACAAATAGTGCATGATATCACTTATATGTGGAATCTAAAAAATACAACAAACTAGTGAATATAACAAAAAAGAAGCAGACTCACAGATATAGAGAACAAACTAGTGGTTACTCGTGGGGAGAGGGAAGAGGAGAGGGGAAATAAAGGGGTAAGGGATGAACAGGTACAGCTACTATTAAGTGTAAAATAAACTACAAGGATATATTGTACAACACAAGGAATATAGCCAATAGTTTATAATAACTATAAATGGAGTATAACCTTTAAAACTGTGAATCACTATACTGTATACCTGAAACTTACATAATATTGTACAGCAACTATACTTCAATAAAATTTTAAAAATGGAATTTTAGAGAACAAAAAAAGAAAGGATGCCAGAGGAAGCCCATCTGAGGCAAACCTAGATGGACTGACACATAACCCAAAATAGAAGCAAAGGACCATCCTGTTCCTCCTCCAAACTCTAGAAGTATCCTGAACATCTAGTAGTGACGGTTTCTTAATGCACCTCAACCTTAATAACCTTCAAGATGCCAGTGACATAACTAAAGTGTGTGTGTGTATGTGTGTGTTTTCAGAAATATCTGAAACAATGTCAGAGGCACTGTATACCACAGTGTTAATAGTAGTTATCCAAGAGTGGTGAGATTATGCATAGTTTTTATTATTTTTGTTTATCTACATTTTCTAACTTTTCTGTACAACAAGCATGTAGAGTTTTGAATATGATTTTTTAAGTTATATCTATGACTTTAAGAGAGAGAGGAAAAGGCTGCAAGGGATATTCAGACAAAGAAAATCCGATATTCTCTGCATGTTCTTTCCTGCACAGCAAGCAATAAAACATGTTATATACTTCCGGAAACTGCAAAGCTGGAAGGAATCTTAGAGGTGATATGGTCCCTCACTTTCACTGTGTAGGTGAAGGAACTCAGGCCTAGAGATCCCTAGTATTGTACCCAGTAAAGAGTCACAGCAGCAGAGGAAGGAAATAATTTAGATTTATTAATTCTTAACCCAATACTTTTATTAGGTGGCAGGAGAAGCAGTATCATTACAGTTTAAAGTTCTACAGTGTCTCTAATTATGTCCAAAAGTAAAAAATAAAAATGTGAGGTTTTTTTGGCCAACAGCAAAAGAATGGAATCAGCAAAACTTTAAGGTATTAGTCCAATCAATTTGGAGAGGTCTTAAGTCAATGGCCAGTCTCCCAGGATGGCTGGAGTGGATATGCATCTATAACATGCCCCTCTTTAAACTAAGTGCTGATGTCTACACTATATTCTCTCCCTTTATAACGCCCTCCCCTGGGAGAAGCCCCGGGATTGGGTCACCAATGACCTCCTTATCCCCTCTAAAGAGAGTGAGGGAACATTATTATAAAACCCCAGCTTTTTTCAGTATCATATTTTTTAAATGTGCCTAACTGACACATAGACAACATTTTTCTTCTATCTCTCTTTTATACTTAAGAATAGAACTTTAAAGAAAATTTTACAATAAAGCATGCCTCCACCCTGCCTCAGGTAAAATGAATGTGACAGTGCATACAAAGTTATTTGAGCTCCCCAGACACAGATATCAGAAGCCAACAGCAGTTATCTTGCCCTCATGAAAAGTATCTGCTGAGCCTGGCAAGACTCCAAACCAGAAAGTAACTTTCCTGTATTTCTCAGTGAGGTCCAACCCCATTTGTATTTCTCAACTAGATACAGAAATTGAAACTAGGAACCAGTAGTTTGGGGGAGAATCAAATGCCAAAATTGTTCGGCAGCGTGGGTAAAAAATGAGGTGAGAGGTACAAAGAGGAAGCTCTCTAAAAGCAAAGAGTATAATTAAGTCAACTTTCAAATTTAACTTCTTTCTTTCCCACGTATTTCAAACCTGATGTCTTTCCCATAGACCTGCAGATGGTGCCTCTAGGGTGGCCGTCACTGATCTCTGAAGGGTGAGACTGGAACTGAAACTCACAAGCCTTGCACCTGTGGGGTCAGCTTCATTCACAATGTTGACCCTTGCTGGTTTCCAAGACCTCCCCCAATAAATGTCAGCCCCACAAGGAGCTCCTAGAACATCAGCCTCTCTTTAGTAGGCCAGTTTTATGTCCTGCTCCGAGTTGATCCAGGGCAGATACCTTAAGTCAGTACTCTGTTTAGTGAGACGTGAGATGGATACTTGCTCTTTGACACATCTCATCCAGCAAAGGGAAGTTTAACTATTCATTTACAACTTGGGCTTCAATTAACATCTTTTGTTTTTTAAAATGACTTAAATTGCCCCAAAATAATGGTTCTACCCTTCCTCAGACAGATTGCATCACCTTGATTTTCCCATTTTTAGCCCAACTGCAATGAAAGCATGTAGAGGACATATTGGTAAGGCCAGGTTTAGGTCTTATCCTGCATAGATTGCCATTTTCTGCCGTAGGAGCTGTCCCCATGTACAGAGGAAATTTTCTGGAGATTCCTGTGAATGGTGGAAATATTAGACCACATCTGTCGTAGGTAGAGGAAAGCTGTGGAGTAGAGGTAGAAATACCAGGAATTACTGAAAAAAAAAGACCCTGAGTTTTGTCCACAATACTTATCCTCATTTTACAGAATTAAAAAACCTAGGCACAGAGAGGTTAACCTGGCCAAATGATACAACTAAATTATAAAGATTCCTATAAATACTTTGTCAATATATAAAGCACATTATACATCTATTGAAACATTTAGTATTACTAAGTAATTATCGTTCTAACAATTTAGGAACATATGCTTTAAAAAATAAGGAATGGAATTGATCATTTTGAAGAAGGCTTTGGGCTGGCAGTGAATCCAGATGACAGTTTTATACTGTTTGAGAACAGCAGCTCTTTGCATAGTAGAAATAGTCCTTATTCACAAGATAAACTCAGCTCCAGGGCAGAAAAGGATGTTTTATTTCAACTCTAAATATACGTTGAGTATCTACTATGAACTAATCCCCATGCTGAGCTGGTATGCCATAGAGACGTGTTTATTCTCTCTTTTTTCAAAATTCTGAGAGTCTAAGAAGGGTGAAGAGATAACCAGCTATAACATAATGCAGAGTAAAGAAGTGTCCAAATAGAGCTACAAGTGAGGAGCATTTGGGACCCACAGGAAGTAGCAAGATGACCAAGGAGATGTTCCAGAACTGTTTGCCCAACATTCACTTTTCAGCCACAGCCACAGACATGAGCACTGTCCCCTCCTCCACTTCCCAATATAAGAATCAACAATAATTACAGGTTTGAGCTGGAGATAAACTTGGCCCCTAGAAGGTGCTAACAAGGTGAAAATGATTAGAGGAAATCCATGAAGGTTTCCTGGAGGAAGAGTGGACAAAGAACAAAGTAAGGCGTGGTAGGGCGTGTCCGGCAGAAGAGAGAATTGTTCAGGCATGTTGGATGCCAACAGGAAATTTTTAAAAAGGAGGAGGGAAAACAAACAAAAAGCAACATGGCCAAAACCTGTTTTAAGCCATTTGATACAGGGAGACAGAATAAAACCATCAGAATGAGCAAAATGGAAAACTCGTAAATAACATGATGCTCTCGGGATGTTACACTTCTTGTTAAGTCTGAAAGGCAGATAGAATACAGCCTTTGTACTCAAACGACATACAGTTAGGAACGCAGGAAATGCCAAATGAGAATCATATGAAAAGTAAGTGCTTTGGGACACAGAGGACACAGTAATCAGAGACTCAGAGGTTAAGAGGGAAGAAAGAAAGGGTCTATGGTAAAGCAAGGATGGGATAACTGGGGCTCAAGAGAGAGAAGTAGGGGTGTGAAACACTTTGTAGTGGAAGCTGAAAAAGAGTGATTTGGCATTAAACTGCTATAAAGATACTCAAATGAAGCATATTATTGTGCTGTACAGAACAGGTCCACCCACAAACACTAAAACCATTTGGACCCCATAGACTTTTCCAGGATGTGAAATGGCAACCAGGTCCTCCATGAGTTTGAGAACAGTTCATTGAGGGTATGTACACTCTTAAAAAAAAGAAAATCATTTCCCTTATGCTCACCATATGTACCCCATGAGGTCCAAAAGGCTAGTCTTATTGGAGAGGCTGGAGAATGATGCCTTTAATACAAGTGACACAATTAATTAGCAACATCTTCTGTGAAGGTGTTTATTAACTGTGCATTTCTGTGTTTAATTATTCAGATGTGTTGCATTTATATACAATAACTTCCAGAGAGTTCCATATACCTAGCATGGCATGGGAGTGGTCTTGTATTTAGAAAATGTGAAATCAATCTCTTTTGTTTAGAAAGTACAGTGGAAAATTATTATGCTCGTTTGGAAAGTGCTTTATTTATGCCAATATGCATTGTACTTATGTAGTAAATAATTAATATGCTTTCCATTCAAAACGCAAATAAAATATCTATAAAAACTTTCAAACCACTGTGTCTGTCATCTGACCAGACACAACCATTGCCATGGAAGCTTTCTGGGACTGGATTTAGGAAATGTAAATTAAAACCTAGAACTTTGGCCTCACCATGTTCTAATAAACTAGAAATGTTTAGCAAGCTTTTCCTGTAAAGGGGCAGAAAGTGAATATTTTGGTTTTTGTGGGTCATACGATCTCTGTCAAAACTAAATTCTTCTGTTATCGCGCAAAAACCACCACAGACAATGTAATTGAAGGGGTGGCTGGCTGAGTTCCAATAAGACTTCATTTATGAAAAGGTTGGTGGGCTGGGTTTGGCCATAGCCTGACCCCTGAACTAGGTATTGACATCAATCAGTAGTAACAAACAAGGTTAAACAGTCCTCCTTTATGAGGGCTTAGTATGTGGGGACTATTGGTGCTTATGGATGGAACTCTTTGCCTAAGCAAAGGAAGAGCCCTGGGGACTCCACATCAACATATCAGAAGAGTTTAAGAGATGGTATGAGAGTTACTACAAGAGATTAAAGATGCTTTTGTCAGGAGGTCTCACCAGGGATTAGAAGAAGTCTGAATTTTCATTTCAGGATTCTATCCATTAAAAAGCATTTCTTCTAACTCCCACACACCCCTTCCCACTTCAGATCATCCCATATTTTCTCCAACAAAGGTGCTTTTAGCCTAAAGAATTCTTCACTCTAGTGCTGCTATGGCAAAGCTTAATTTCACCTCATAGACTGGGTTCAAAACCAATATATGGGGAAGGTTGACACGCTGTATGTCTTCCTTTGTTCTCTGTGTACAATTTACTTCCTGAATTTTCTACTCTAGAACATATGAAATGTTTCAATTCCAATTATCTCCACAGGAATGAGGGCTTCCCCTTCCCTTATTTTATAGTTCAGACTGAATATCCCCTGGGATAGTAAAAGATTTTTTGAGAGCGGGGGGAGCAACTCCCTACAATAAAAGAGTTCTTGATAAATAATTCTTCCTAATATTTTCAGTTGCTGCATTTAGTATCCTTTACTCAAAAGCAATCACATGAAGAGTCTGGGAGAAGAATACAAAGATTCTCATTTTAATTTTAATCACTCTTCTAAAACCCTGGAGTCTTTATCCTAGAAACAGGGTCTAAATTTTCTGAAGTGGTTACTCCTCTTGCTCCCCAGCACTCAATCTGCTTCCCAGTGTTTCTCTGTCATTTTCCATCCATTCTGTTGAGCAAATCAGTCCTTCATCAGGAAGGCAGCATCATTTATAATGAATTCTCCAGGAAGGGGTATTTATCTCACACCCAGACGATGGTAACCTTTCCAGTGGCTTCTCCATTTCTGCCCTGATGTGCCTTCTTAGCGTTTCAGTTCCTTAATATGGTATTGAACAGGCAGCAGGATGAAAGGACACGGAGGAGCACTGTGAAATAGATGACTTAAGGGTCTGAGACACTTGCCAGTGCGTGAGAGAAGAGAAATCTCTTATACTCCAGCACGTTAGAATGATGTCAGGGAAAGCAAACTCGGAAGACTGAATCAGGAAAGATTTGAGATTGTACCTGTATCACAAAGAAGTGTTGAAAGGTTAACAGATGCCCAAGTGGTCAATTTAGGTTAAAACACAAGTGTGATGACAGACATTCAATACAGATGTCAATAGACTTGGGCTGATTGAAGTGACTAGTGTATAAGGACTGAATCTTAATGAAATCCTTTTTTGCCCTCACAAAATTATATATATACAATATTTATATATACATGCACATAGATCTTCTATATACATACAAATGTAGTTATGCATACATATAAATACATGTAAATATAATGATTACACTGAGTTTTAAAAACCACGCATTGTTTTAAAATAGACTAAAGAATTATCCCAAATTATTCACTGTATCTAGGTGTGATTTTTATCACTATATAGTTCTGTATTTTCAAATGTTCTTTAGTAAGTAAATATAACTTTTATAATTAAAAAATTAACAGTAGTAAAAGCCCTCTTTTCATTCCATTTCTTAAAAAAATAAGATAGGCTCTCAGGAATGCCTCCTGAGATTCCTGCTGAGGAAAGACCGTCAACAGAAAAAGAACTGCAGACAAGTGCCTTTGCTTACATGGTGGTGGGGGAATGCCCCAAAGCCTTAATCCTGGGCCCATTTTATGCCTTAGAGGAAGGGAGGAAAGGTGGAAGAGAGGATATAGAATAAGGCAAAGGTCCTAAAATAAAGGAGGAATTAAAAAGCAGGCCAAGTGAAGTGTGAGTACAGGAAAGCAGGTGGGGCTTGCAGACCCTGAGAAGGGCCTATCTAGAGACAGTTCTGCCCAAGTGTGAGGCAGGAAGGTGTGCCTTTTTTTGTCTTCAAATATTATATTTATTCATGAACAGTGTAATAAACTTTTATCAGTATAATTCTCTTTATACCCTCCTCCCCCGTGGTCCTTGTCTTATATCTCACTTATATGTATATTTTTAACCCCAAATACTGGTTATTTTTGCTTTTAACAGTATTAATCTTTTAAAGAAAGGTGTGTGTGTGTGTGTGTGTGTGTGTAAATAAAAATAGAAACAAAGAAAACTCTTGCCATAAAGTTCTATATCCAGCAGAATATCCTTAAAAAACCAAGGTGAAATAAAGACATTTTCAGAAAGACCAGCCAAATAAATTTGTCACCATCAGTGCTGAGATACATGAAGTAATAAAATGAGTTGCTTAGGCTGAAGGGAAAAGATATCAAAGAGAACCCTAGACCTACAGGAAGAAACAAAGAGCTCCCAAAGCAGATATGTGCATAAACATAAAAGGGAGGATGTGTCTTGAAGCTGCACATTCCTGCTCCTAATTCTGCTCTCCCTCCCCGCCCTCCAATCCGGGGTTCCTCCCTCTCATCCAGTGTCTTAGATTCTCTCCTGACTCACTACCTTAAAGATCTGATGAAGTTTTCGGAATGAGTTTTAACTCCTATGGGTTAACTCCACCCAGTGGTATTTGCATGTTGACAAGAGGAAAATCCCTTCTGTGACTAAAGCCAAAAGAATGAAGACCACTGTGAGGAAAGTCACATGTTAAAAAAGAGGAAAGGAAGAATTGGGGGAAGGAAGTATTTCTTCTTCTAGGACTAGCTTCCTCCCTCCTACCTACACACCTCCACTAAAGTGGTGTAGTTCATGCACCTGATCCTACCTCTTCCTAGCAGTGTAAACTAAGTCCTTAAGTTCAGTTGCCTCAGTTTAATCATCCCTAGAATGGGTATAACAATGGCGTGTTCCTCATACCTTTGACTGTGGGGATTAAATGAACTAATTCATGCAAAGTACTTAGAGCCTACCACATAGCACACACACGGTAAATGTTAGCAGTAATTATTATCACAATGTACACACAATACACAGGTTCTGCATCCCAAGGGAAATGAGAATCCTTGAGAATGGGACCCATGTCAGGGTTATCTTTGAGCCTAGTTGACATTGGGGGGGGGGTCCATGAATGTTGATTATTTTAATATATTGATGAAGTCAGGTATTGCATAGAAGAAAACTAAAATGTACATCCAAACACATCTCCCTAGACTTCCTGCAACCTGAGGAAAACCCAGTGCCACTCCTTCCAGGAAGTCTTCCCTGATTGTGTCCTAATCAGAGCTATGAGGTGCTATGAGCATCCCAATTACACACTGAACTTTTCCCTTGTCCTCATTTTTTGAAAACTTTTGTTAGATTTTCTTCCTCATCACCAGAGAAAGCTTCTTGAGAGCAGCAACCATGTTCATCACTAAATTTAATCACCACTTTCTCCTTAATTCCTTATACAATATCGGTACATGGCAGATGCTCAATAAGCACTTTTGAATGAATAAAAATAATATTATTACTATGTAATAACATTATTACATTTAGTGAAGTCTTATATTGTTCAAAGTACTCATTTAATCCTCATGGCTAGTGGTACTTTTATTAACCCCATTTTATACACCAAAAAAAAAAAAAAAATGAAGCTCAGAAAGGAAAATTATGCTGAGTTCACGCACACATAGGATGCAAGCCCAGGCCCATTTGGCTCATAACTGTGTTATACAAACTCTAAAGAGTTAGACCCAGGTTCATATACAGAAAACTAGAGGGAGAAGTAGTGTTCATATATAAATTCCTTACCAGCTCTATTATTTATATTTTCCCAACCTAACTTTGTATTTTAATTAAATAGTAGATTTGATGGATATGTTCTGTGTAAGTCTTATTGCTAAGAACCTCTGAGGAAAGAAAAGAGGTCAGCATATTTTAGTAGTTCTGTTTTGAGCAATGCTGGTGACAAAGGGAAAAAGTCAATAAAGAAAATTGTGCATTAGGAAAGAAACATTAGGCTAATGGTAAATCAGAATGTTTTAAGCAGAAACCAGACAAAACTGGATCTACTTAGGTCTTTCCACAGTTTAATTGGTTAAAATCCATGTGACAAAATTCAAGGGGAAATAACATATATTGGTGTGGGTGAAAGAGAGAACAAATTTAAAACATTTCTTGTAAATTTGAGTTGGTACCCAAGAACTTCAGTTCTCACCTTTTTACCAGCATCCTTTGTGCCCAGCCAAGAGGAAACAGACCTCAGCTTGCAGGAAAGCTCCAAGAGCAAGGGACCAGAGGACTGACACGATAAAAGATGATACTCAAGAAAGGCCACAGTCATCTGGGAGTGTTTGAAGTGTCCCAGGAATGTGACGGGCCTCCGAACTAGTCAGAAACCTGATTTCATTTTGATTGCTGTAATGACACACTATCAGACAACGTGGTGTGTGTGATATGATTGCATATATGATTTTGTGTGTGATGCGGTGTGTGTAAGAGGCAGAGAGATTGTATGTATGTGTATGCTGTGGTGTATTTGTGATTGTGATTTGTGAATGTGTGTGTGATTGTGTGTGCATGTAAATACAATGAGAATCTATGTCAGAGACAGAAAGCAAAACTACCCCTCTGCTCAGCTAGGGGAAAAGACTGTGGCAAAATACCAACAATGACCAGCAACGACGCACTCACAAGCAGGATGGGGCAGAGGTTGAGAGCAGGGGAGTGTTCCCCAAGCCAAAGGATAGAAACTTCTCCTGAAGAAAACGTAACTAGATCTAGGTTCAGGAAACAAAACAAGACAAAACAAAACAGTTCTTATGTAAATTATAGAAAAATTAGATATTGGTTTTTGCCTATCGGTTGGATAAATATTAAGAAGACTGACAATATCCGGTTTGAGCAAAGAGTGGGAGATATAATGCTTTTGTACACATCCAGCGGGAGTGTGTTTAGGGCATTTCTGGAGGGCCATTAGCCACATGCACTGCAATGTAAATCATGCATACTCTTCGACCCCACAATTCCACATTGGGAGATTTCTCATAGGAAATGAAAGGGTAAGTATGGAAAAATATAAGTGGAAAGATATTCCTTGCAGCACCATGCATAACAGGGGCAATGCCCATCACTGAAAGATTTGTTAAATAAATAATAATAATGCTGTTTGAAGAATGAGCTGTAGGTCTGTAGATAACGACTCAGGGAGATGCCCAATACATAGTGTTAAGGTAAAAGATCACATGGCAAAACAAAAGTGTATTTTCGTTTCAGAGAAACAAAATTGTGTTCACATTTTTAGAAAATATTTGGAATGATTTATAACATAATATTAACAGTGGGTTATGTCTGGGAGGTGATGACATTGGGGGGAGGGAAGAGAATTTCACTTTCTACTTTGTACATAATTATTTTTCTCCTTAAAGAGTATATATCATTTCTGCAGCTAGAGATTATCGTACTAAGTGAAGTAAGTCAGAAAGAGAAAGACAAATACCATATGATATCACTTATATGTGGAATCTAAAATATGGCACAAATGAACCTATCTACAAAACAGAAACAGACCCACAGACATAGAGAACAGACTTGTGGTTGCCAAGGGGGGAGCGGGGAGAGGGATGGACTGGGAGTTTGGGGTTAGTAGATGCAAACTATTACATTTTTTAAATTTTTTTTTTTTTTCGCCACTCCACGTGGGATCTTAGCTCCCCGACCAGGGATTGAATTTGGGCCACCGCAGTGAAAGCGCTGCGTCCTAACCATTGGACCACCAGGGAATTCCCCAAACTATTACATTTAGAATGGATAAACAACAAGGTCCTACTGCATAGCAGAGGGAACTATATCCAATCTCCTGGGTTAAACCATAATGGAAAAGAATATTTTAAAAAATGTATACATGTGTATACCTGAGTCACTCTGCTGTATAGCAAAAATTAGCACATCGTTGTAAATCAACTATACTTCACTTAAAAAAAAAAAGAGTATGTATTATTTCTACATTTGGAAGAAAAATACCAATAAGGATGTTGCCATTTCGGATAGAAGAAAAGGAGATTTTTCTAATATGCTATAGTAGAGCAGATTCAGTTTATGTCTCTCCATTTCAGGTTTGAGTCCCTGGCCAGATTCCCAAGCTATGTAAAAAACTAAAAGTTTGACTCTGTAGATTTCTGAAGCTGTTTTCCCACTGATTCATAGCCTGGTGTTTCTTATGCAGCCTGTGCATCTGCAGCCATCTTGGCAAAACAGAGCTGCCACAGTAGAAAAGCAGGGAAGAAGTCCTTTCCTGAGAGCTCAGCTAGTGCTTGCTGACAAATAGAAAAGAAACAGCTTTGCTGTTTAGGACCTTATAGACGGTTTAATTTACTTTGTAAGTAAAAATGAAAGCAAGGACTAAATATGCTCTTACAACAAAATCACCAAAAGACGTTAAGAATGCATGCTATTCAGCGTACAAATATACAGATCACCTTTTTGTATTTGGCAATAATGTTTAGATTTCAAAGTGCATGGTAGAATGATGAAACAGTATCCTAATTTCAACAGTGCTGAAGCTCTATCCAGTTGTCTGGGGTTTTGTTTTCCGCCCGCGACTTGCTGAAATAGAGCACTTCATCACTCTCATCATTCACGGCATGTCTTGTTTTCACAAAGTGCACGACCATACCTCTCTTCTGTGTGAAAGATAGCTTTTACTACAAGAAAAAGACACTTTCCATCTTACAAACCATAAAAATTTTCATTTCGTATCACATTTTCACGAAACATGAATTTAATATTTTTCTCTTGGCTTAACAATTTTCTAAGTGTTTTTTTTTCACTTTTTATTGATCTTTAATCACTATGGTTTCCTAAAACATTTTACCTTTCTCTGGTGTCTCTCCTCTTCCACCACCACCTCCTATTTCCTTGTTATCCATAAATAAAATCCAAAGTATATTAGATTCATCCCATTTAAAAGAATTCTTGAAGAAAAGCCTTTTAGAAATCAAGGAATTATACAGGCTAACTCTATAACTTATCTATTTTGTCAAATTTCCCATTTTGAATGTGGATTCTTTTCTAATAGGATACATCTGTATTTTTCTTTTCCTTGTTATATCACTATAAAAAGTAAATGAGGAAAGAAAAGGAATATCTTGAGATAGTTTGCAAATTAATGACAGTTGAATCAGGAGCCCTAATTCTCAGTTACAACCAAGGTATGTTCACTATTAATCCATAGAAATTTTTTTTTTAATCCTGAAAATAGACCTTTCTATGAAGGAAAACACAGATCTATTGCTGGTGCTAATTTCTCTGCGAAGACTACAGGTCAGTTCTACCTGGTGTATAGCTTCTTTTTTCTGAGTAACACCAAAGACTTTTTAAATCTTCCTGGCATCAACACTTTGTCAATAACCTGAAGAAGGACATGAAGAAGCAGTAAAGCAAAAGTAAATAGCTATGACCTCATATACAAAGCCTGAAATTAAAGGAAAACAGCCAGAAATACAACCCATATGGTCATTTTTCTTTGTATATGCTCAGATGACAACAGGAAAATATGAGAGGCACATACAGATGGGCAAAGGCAGGTACCAGACAAAATACATTGCAAATGATTCTAAATTAGGTTCAGCTCTGTGACTTTGACTGCTGAATGAACTTGTATGAGGCAGGCAGCAGCTCTCAGCCTCAGTCTCCTTCGGTTTCTTGGAGTCTTGTAAAAGATTCAAACACTACAGAGGTTTAAGGAGAACTGGAGTCTTCCTTCATCTGTTTTACATTTCTAGCCCCATGCCAGAGGATTGCTAGTACTTTGATGGGTATCTTTTTAATCCTTTATTATGTCACCACATAGAGATAAATATAGAGGAAACATTTCTCTTCCTATTGCATTAATAGACTTGTGGTAGATTGCATTATTGCTGCCTGCTATTGGCTCCCCTCCCTGAATGGATAGCACACATTGCTGCCTGTTGTTATATGATTTGCAGTACCTCCCAATAGGTATATTTGAGACCATGGAAATTTGCATATGCAATTGGAACTCCCCATCTGGATCTCAGAGAAGTACATTATGTGAAAATTTGGGGATTGTCATATGAATGATGATGCAGATCTCTGAATAAGGGAACCATGGAGAAAGGCCAGTGTTCTATTTACTATGGCTGCATAATTACCCCCAAACTTAGTGCCTTAAAACTACAACCATATTTAATGTTTCTCACATGGTTGTGGGACTTCACTGGACCCCACCAGCCAGATCCTCCTCTGGCTTTCTCACATGTTTGCAGACAGAGAGGGAGCTCATTTACTTAAATGGTATCATGTGAGTATCTGGTATCATGGCTGGGAAGACTGGAGCATCTGGGGATCCTCTGATACTTTTCTCTATCTCCTTTTAGTCTATCCACCTGGTCTCTCCAGCATGGTGGCTTTAGAGTAGCTGGATCTCTTACACGATAGATTGGGACTTCCAAGCTGCATATCCCAAGAGAGAGCAAGTCATGCACAAGCTGCATTCCCTTTATGGGCTAGCCTCGGACGCCATGCAGCATCACTTCTGCTTCACACACTACTTCACACCAAGTAGCAGTCGTTAGTTCCTTCGAAAAAAAAACTCAAGAGAAGAGAGCACATGCCCCACCTCTTGGTAAGAAGGGTGTCTCAATTCAAGAAGCACATGGAGAATGGAATATGTATCTAGCCATTTTTGGAAAACATAGCCTGCCCTGGCAAGGTTTAGGAGGCTAGTAAAATGAGCTGGTAGAGATCATGTCAAAATCCCTGTGAGTTAAAAAATATTATCGTCATCATTGGGACTTCCCTGGTGCTGCAGTGGTTAAGAATCTGCCTGCCTTTTTTACAGAACTAGAACAAAAAATTTCACAATTTGTATGGAAACACAAAAGACCCCGAATAGCCAAAGCAATCTTGAGAACGAAAAATGGAGCTGGAGGAATCAGGCTCCCTGACTTCAGACTCTACTACAA
>NC_041217.1:94406270-94443990 GCF_002837175.3 Physeter macrocephalus
GCTAACACATATATATGGAGTCTAAGAAAAAAAAAATGTCATGAAGAGATTAGTGGTAGGACGGGAATAAAACACAGACCTACTAGAGCATGGACTTGAGGGGAGGGGGAAGGGTAAGCTGTGACGAAGTGAGAGAGTGGCAGGGACATATATACACTACCAAATGTAAATTAGATAGCTAGTGGGAAGCTGCCGCATAGCACAGGGAGATCACCTCTGTGCTTTGTGACCACCGAGAGGGGTGGGATAGGGAGGGTGGGAGGGAGGGAGATGCAAGAGGGAAGAGATATGGGAACATATGTATATGTATAACTGATTCACTTTGTTGTAAAGGAGAAACTAACACACTATTGTAAAACAGTTATACTCCAATAAAGATGTTAAGAAAAAAAAAAAAAAAACCCTCGTTAGTAGTCACAGATATAATGCCTCCTCAGATTAATTTATGGTTTCTTCTGCCTAACTAAAGAGAGCCAGCAGTTTATTAATTTTGCTAACACTCTTACTCTTTATAAATAAATAAATTGGATTTAAGTTTTATAAAAAAAAAAAAAAAAAGAATCCGCCTGCCAATTCAGGGGACATGGGTTCGAGCCCTGCCCTGGGAAGATCCCACATGCCACGGAGCAACTAAGCCCGTGCGCCACAACTACTGAGCCTGTCTACTGAAGCCCGTGCTCTGCAACAAGAGAAGCCACCACAATAAGAAACCCGCGCACCGCAATGAAGAGTAGCCCCAGCTGGCCGCAACTAGAGAAAGCCCGCGTGCAGCAACAAAGACCCAAACCAGCCTAAATAAATAAATAAATAAATAAATAAATAAATAAATAAATTTAAAAAATATATATATTATCTCCATCATTATAATAATTACTTAGTTAGATATTTTCACCCAACCTACTGGTAAAATTTGAGACGATTAGTATTAATTGAGTTATAATTATGCTTTTCTTTATCATTAGGAGGAAGCATTTTACTCATCTTTATGTCACTTTAATCAGTATATTAATAAACACATATGAGTAAGTTCATTAATCCCTGCTACACAAAGCTTTTTTTGCATGACCTTTTCAGAAGATGATTACCAAAAACATGTGAAGTACAGTATAAATAAGATTAATGGGAAGATTTTATTATAAATACATTGATAAAGTGTTCATAATAAACCTAATTTCCTTACCTTCTGGGGATAAATATCTAAGAGTAGAAAATAGGACTATAAATGGAGTTATTTGTCCAGAAAGCTGCAAGCTTCTGGGATCTCTGTGTACTGTAAAAAGCAAAAGACCTCATGGAGAATGGAGCTATACATAAGAAAGTGATCAGGTAGAGATTTTTATCAGCATTTCTGAATTATTTACATCAAACTGATTTCAGCTATTCTGTTAATACAATTCAGAAAATGCAACAAGAATTCTTATCTTCATTATCTTCCAGTAATGAAGATAAGAACACCTGAATAAAAATACTAGTATGAGATTTACAATTTTATGGAAGCTAATGTGCTAATTCATGGACACAATTTCTAGTTATCAAATGTTCCATTAGCTACTGGTTTGTGAAACAAAAATTGCTATATCTACTCTATTAGATTAAAGTTAACTAAGCTATATAATGACACATGAATAGAAATAGGAAGCCCTTTGCCATCAAATTTGTACAGCTCCTAATGAAACAAAATAGTTTTCCTATTGAATGTCAAACCTTAATCTTTATATTGGTACTATACAAGAAGCATATTTTTAAAGGAGCTAAACATCACATTATTTTATATTTATAAGTCTCCATAGCTGAATATTATAAATTAAACATTTCACCTATTGGATAACAATAGCATGAAGAGCAAGTTTATTTGGGAATTAATTTAATTTAAATACTATTATCTTGAAAAAAGTTTTGAAATCATTGTGCCAAAACTTCTGGTCAGCTTGAAAATTTTGCATGTGCCATAAACCCAACTCAGCATCCCTTGAAAATAGAATGCATTGGTTTATGTAACTGAAAGATCCAGGATAAATCTTCCTGTGCGCTGGCGTCAGCAACTTGGGTGATGCAGTCAGAGTCTCTTTTTCACTATGTATATCGAATGTAGTCTGCCTCTCAAGCGGAGCTCATCCAGTGTCGTGACTTAAAATAGTGGCATTTGCTTTAAAACACTTTAGCAAGGGAGGAGAGAAGAGAGGGAGAAGGAGAGAAGAGTGGAGGGGAGAAGGATTGGGAAAATAAAGAAAACGAGGCATGTGCAATAGATGTGGCCAACTTGTGATAACTTTTGAATATGGGTGATAAGTATGTAAGGATTCATTATATTCTCATCCTTGAATTGTAATTTTTAAAATTTTTTACAATTTAAGTTCTAATCTATGAAGGATTGCTCAAAAAAGTGGTGAAATAAAACAAGGAAGAAGAAAGCACATGATCAAGGAGACAAGAGATCCCACACAGAAGAGGGGTGAGGTCCCAAGATGATTATGTGCAACAGGCCTAGAGAAAAAAAAAAAAAAAAAAAATTGGAGCTGAAGTATCTGTTCACCAGAGGGAAGTGGGGAGGAGGGTTGTGGTGACAACTGATAAATGATCAGACATGTTAAACTATTTGGGGAAACCTTCTTAAACATGTACAGCAGATCTAGTAGAGCATTTGGAAAAAATTAGTGGGTGTAAAGGAGATTATGGGATTGGAAAAATAAGGCAGTTTTAAATTCCAAGAGAAGGTTTTTAAAAAACAAGAAGGAAAGTACAATCATAATATAATAGTAGGTTATTCACTAAAATATATTCACTTAGATCATAATAATAATGTAAAGGACTTCCCCGGTCGCGCAGTGGCTAAGAATCCGCCTGTCAATGCAGGGGACAAGGGTTTGAGCCCTGGTCCGGGAAGATCCCACATGCCGCGGAGCAACTAAGCCCGTGCGCCACAACTACTGAGCCTGTGCTCTAGTAGCTCCCGTGAGCTACAACTACTGAGCCCGCGTGCCACAACTACCGAAGCCCGCACGCCTAGAGCCCGTGTTCCACAACAAGAGAAGCCACTGGGATGAGGAGCCCGCGCACTACAACGAAGAACAGCCCCTGCTGTCTGCAACTAGAGAAAGCCCATGCACAGCAATGAAGACCCAACACAGCCAAAAATAAATAAATAAAATAAAAATTAAAAAGAAAAAAAAACCAAAACAGTGAAATCCAAGTATTTGTACCTGAGTTGATTGTATGGCACCAACATCAATTTCCTGGTTTAAAAAAATGATAATAATAATAATAATGTAAAGACTGGATTTTGACTTCACTGAAATTGTGGTCTTATTATCTATAGTGGGAAAAGGAAGGGAAGAAATTTGGAGGGTGGTGGAGAGCCAAGTCCTCAACTGTCACAAGAAGAAGCCAGTAAAAAAATTGTAAGTTTAAAAAAACTAAAAATTTAAATTATTTTAAAAAAATGTATACTTGGAAATGTCTAGCTAAGTTTTACCCTTTTCAGGAGTTTGTAAAGTGCCAAACACACTGAGCAAAAATGAATATTAATGTCTGCCTTTGACCATGGCAAGAGACACAGTCTCAAACAGATCACCACTAAGGTATCCCTAGTCTTAGGAAAGAAGCCATTCACTGAGGGCTTTTAATTATCCTGCACCACAGTGGGGAATGAGGGTGGTCATCATTCAAAAACTTATTCGATAAATTAATTAGCCAGCTTATAAAATGATTTATAAATCCGTGGAAGTGGAATGGATTTGAATTAGGTCTTAGTGTAATAAACATCACAAGTGTGTTTCTCTGAATCCTTTTAGGAATTTAATAGTTATGGGATTGTGGATTCAAATCAAGGGTGGTAGGGTAAATCTTGGTGCAATAGAGCATTGAAATAGACACCACAAGATCTGTCTTCTGACACCAAATAAATGAGCGACACTATTGTGTAACTTAAATACTCTGAGCCTCTGTTTCCTGGTCTTTAATTTCCTTCAAGTTTGAAAATATGATGATTTTGGACTTGGATCTGATCAGAAATGTCAGTGTATGTGAGCAGAAAATAGAAAGCTGCGTTTTCATTTTGTGGATGGTTTCCTTTGCTATGCAAAACTTTTAAGTTTAATTAGGTTCCATTTGTTTATTTTTGCTTTTATTTCCTTTGCTTTAGGAAACAAATCCAAAAAAATATCCCTGAGATTTACGTCAAAGAGTGTCCTGCCTGTGTTTTCCTCTAGGAGTTTTATGGTTTCTGGTCTTACATTTTTTAATCCCTTTTGAGTTTATTTTTGTGTATGGTGTTAGAGCATCTTCCAATTTCATTCTTTGACGTGTAGCTGTCCAATCTTCTCAGCACCACTTAGTGAAGAGACTGTCTTTTCTCCATTGTATATCCTTGCCTCCTTTGTTGTAGATTAACTGACCATAGGTGCGTGGGTTTATTTCTGGGCTTTCTATGCTGTTCCATTGATCTATGTGCCTGTTTTTGTGCCACATGTCTAGATTTTTCATTTTATAGTCTTTTGATGATCAGAAGAACTAAAATTTAGCACAGACCAAAAAAAATCTCATTTTGAATTTTAGGCCTGTTGTCTCATGTTTGTTTGGAATTATAACTGTTCAGAGCTCATAAAAAGAATATATTATATATATAATAAACACCTGCAGCACAAGCAAGATAAGAGCTAGGAAAGATTCTTTTGAAGCCAGAATATCTTGTCCTTTAAATTGCAGGTACATTTTGACACGAAGATACTCACACAAAAAAATCTAAAAAGACAAGAGAAAACTGGCTCTGTGAGAAGGGCTATTTGATCAGTTGAACAGGTGAGGCCAAAACATTCACTTACTCTCTTTACCAGAGTCCATCTACTTGGCCTTGTGCTGCAAGGACTCAGGAAAAAAATATTATCCCTTCCCCTGTGTGACCAGACAGATGTAGGGAAATAAAATAAGTCAACGAAACGGTGCCGGGCTTTTGGGCCACACTGAAAATAGCTCCGGGCTTGATGGTCTGTTTTGAGCTTCCAAAGAGTCTTCCTCGTTTTTCCTGACTACCCTCTTCCACCACCTCTACTATCTCTCCTCTAAATATGTACAAGCATGTACATCCCTCCTCTAAGTGTGCACAAAAATGCATTGCAGAGTCTGGAGCGTGTAACAGGAGGACATGTGTGTCATGAATGTGGACAAGAGTTGTAACCAAACAGGCAGTAAACAACTTCCAAAAGGAATCTTCCTATCTGCTCACTTGTCACCAGCACTACCTAGAGAAGAGTGTTTTTTCTTTTTTTTTTCCCCGCTCAAATGTTAGGTCCCAAAGTCCTTTTTATCTTTTCCTTTGGTATTCCTCCCACTGATGTCAACTGGCATAGAAAACTAGGAAGACAGTTTCCCCTACCCCAGAAGAGACAGGTCTAGTGGGTCAACAGCATATGATAACCTACTGGGAATAGGAAATAGGAAGGAATCATAGAAGAGCTAGTGTTTACTGATTGCTTACCTATTAAGTATCAGATATTATGTTAAGTGATTATTATGTAATACTTGTCTCATTATTCCATTTTACAGATTAGGAACTTAAAGCCCCGAATGGTTAAGTCCCATTGTCTGAAGTCACCCAAATAGAAAGTGGCACACACAGCACCTGAACCCTTCTCTATCAAGCTCCAAAAATCCCAGTGCTTAACTCTGTGCCATAGTGATACCAATGGAGGGTAAGGATATGCCACTTCAGTCACCTGCTTACTACACAGAGCACACAGGGGTGGGTGATGGCTTAAAAGAGCTTCACACAGTTTAACAGAGTGGTTCACAAACCTTAGTGACATAAGAACTCTCCTGGGGAACTTGTTTAAAATAGATTTGTAGGTTCTTCTCCAAAGCTCCTAATCCAAACCTTTGAGAGTAGGGCCTGGATAACCAGCATCTTTAACAAGCTCTACTGGTGATTCTTACATAGATGGCCTTTGTCCCACCTATTAAAAAACACTGGTTGAACAGCTTTTAACAGGCTATTCCTCTAATCCAGCAGTTCTCAAAATGAGATTTCCAGACGAGCAAGCAACAGCAGCACCTGGAAATTTGTTAGAAATGTAAATTCTTGAACCTTACCCCAGATCTAAGACACTCTAGCGGTGGGACCCAGCAATGTTAGTTTTAACAAGACGATTTTGATGCATATTAAACTATGAGAAAGAATGCTCTAACAATCTAAACTTTTATAAGGTTATCATGTAAAATATTATAATTTGTTTGCCAAAACTCTGATTTGGCTATTAGAATATCCCTTTGCCCTTTGCATCCCTTCTTCTTTTTTTTTTCCCTTTGGCAGTGCAGCTTGTGGGATCTTATTTCCCTGACCAGGGATTGAACCCGGGCCCTCGGCAGTGAAAGCCTGGAGTCCTGACCACTGGACCGCCAGGGAATTCCCAAATATCCCTTTGTATAGCAGTACTTAATTGGAATTTTGCCTAACTAAAAAATTGGCTCTTCACCATCCTTCCTTCATCCAGTCCATTCTTCACAGTCTGTGGATGTCAGTCTGCAACACCATTGTGAGGAGAGTCCTGTGCTGAGTGACAGAAGGTATCTAATAAAAGACTTGTATCTAGGATATATAAAGACATCTTGCAACTCAATAATCACACAACCCGATTTAAAAATGGGCAAAAAAAAATGTTAACAGATACTTCACAGAAGATACCTGGATGGCCATAAGCACATGAAAAGATGCCCAAAATGATTAGTTATGGGAAATGAAAATTAATACCAGGATGAGATCTTACTGAACACCCATTTGAATGGTTAAAATTAAAAAGATTATACCAACTGCCAAAGAACAACTGGAACTTTCAGACAATGCTCAATGCTTGTAGGAGCATAAAATAGTACAACCAGTTTGGAAAACAGTTTGTCAATTTCTTATAAAGTTAAACGTGTATTTATCTGTGACTCAGCAATTCCATTCCTTGGTATTTACTGGAAAAACTAAAAAGAGAAAAGAAAAGCAAAAGAAATCATATGCATACAATTATTCATAGCAGTTTTATTCATAATAGCCAAAAACTGGAAACACCCCAAATATTCACCAGTAGGTAAACAGGCACACAAAATGTGGTAAATCCATACCATAGAATACTATTCAGCAATAAAAAGGAACAAACTGCTAATATATACAACAATATAAGTGAATCTCAAAGACATTATGCTGAGGGTTTTTTTTAAAAAAGCCAGACACAAAAGAGTATATACAGTACAATTCCATTTGCATGAAATTCTAGAAAAGGCAAACTAATAAATAGTGACCGAAAGCAAATCAGTCGTTGCTTGGGCCTGGACGATGGTGAAGACTTGATGGCCAAGGGGGAGGAGGAAACTTTGTGCAATAATGGAAATGTTCTTTACCTTAATTGTGGTGATAGTTACACTGATATATGCATTTGTATGTAAATAACTCCTCAGTGAAATTGCTGTTGAAAAGACATAGTGATTAATAAAATGTTGGGGAAAGTGAATGTAAAATACCATTAGACTGAGATAAGGGTCGCAGCCAGAGCAGCAGGGACAGGGGTCAGGCTGTCCAGTGGCTGCATATGGCAGCAGCAGGAGTCACCTTAAATGATCACTTAGAGTAGTTGGATAGACTTTGGGATTCTGCTATTAGGGCCAGTCTCAAAGGTAAGGCATTCTGCTTGTTCAATGCTTGACAAAAGTTTTCTAATGAGAAGTCGTTAGGTAATATATGAGAAAGTCAATTCTACATATTTGGGGAAAAAGAGATTTTACATACCAAATTGTACACTTTATACATACCTTGTACATCAGAGGACTGAACTAAATAGACTTGAGAGAGCTACCTGGAAATATTGTCAACAGGAAAGAGCTTTCTGAAATTGTTTGAATAGTAATAACTATTACAAAAACAAACGGAGGAGAAGAACATAGTCTTTGTCAGAGCCTCAGGGATCCTCCACTTATTGTACCATTACCCCTTTGAAAATGAACAGCCTTGGGTTGACAAAGGCTCCCCACTGAGGCTGCAGCAGTAAATGAATAAATAAATTACTTCTTATTGGTGTTTATCTGAATTGGCTCAAGGCAATGTTGGTGTTGTCCTTTGCAATAACAATAGAAGAATTTGTATGTAGGCTACACAGTTGTAAGTACATGCATTACAATTAATCACAGAAGTTATTGTTAGGGATAATGATGCCTAGTTGTTTCATCAGATGCTAAAACAATATATTTGTAAGCTTGCGTGGCCCTCTTGACTTGGGGCAAGCCAGGCTACTGTTCTTTTGGAAACCTGCCTGTTAAAACTCAAGGTAGTAACCAAAACTCTAGCAAACACTCCTGATGCTATTTTTGTCCAGCTCTGTGCTGGCCAGTGAAGAGGAAGAATAAGAGGACATGACTTCTTCCACTCATTCATTCCTTCATCTAACTAGTAAAAGAGAGTCAGATAATGTTTAAGTTACAGTAATAGAATGGGCTGCCTCAGAGGGAGTTCAAAAAGAGATGCATACCTAACCATAAGAAAGGGGTGGTTTATGGAGGTGTGCTGGACTAAAAATGGTCTCCAAAGATGACCACACTCTAAACTCTGGAACCTATGAATATATTGCAGGTGTGATTAAGTTAAGGACCTTGAGACAGGGAGATTATCTGGGGTTATCTGGGTAGGCCCTATAAATTGGGGGGGCGGGCAATAGAATAAGAGTCAGAGAAGGAGATGGGATGATGGAAGCGGAGGTTGGAATAATGTGTTCTGAAGATGGGAGAAGGGGCCACAAGCAAAGGACCACAGGCAGCTGGAAAAGGCAGGGAAACAGATTCTCCCCTAGAGCCTCCAGGAGAAATGCAGTTCTGTTGATTCCTCATAAGATCCATTTTGGATTTCTTACCTCCAGAACTGTAGGATAATGAATCTGTCTTGTTTTAAGCCGCTGAATTTGTGATAATGTGTTAGAGCAGCAGTAAGAAAGTAATACAGGCAGGATTCTAGATTCTATGAGAATTAGACCAAGAGACATGTATTTATGATTCTAAAATTTGAAATGTAAAATGTTGATATATTAAGATCACTTGCAAATTCTACACCCACCATGCTCTTTCCAAACTCAAAAGACTGTATCCCACCTTTAGTGTATATATGTGTGTTTTCAATAAATGTACATCCCACCTCGGTTTACAAACTGATGAAAACGAAGTCAAGATACAGAAACAGAAAGGGGATATAACGCCTCTCTTTCCCATTTGCCCTCATTAGTTCTGTCCTTGCCCCACTTTGGCCACCAAAAACTCTAAATCATCTAACTCATTTGCTCATTTCACCTGGATCTATTATACCATGTATCCCTGTATTTTTCCAACAAAAACAAGTTCTACTTTGCCTTTATGTAACTTACCAGGTCTCACTTCCTACCCCTAGCACTGAGATAACACCTCATTTCCAAGAACCTACCTCCTACCTATTTTCATTACTTGAAAGAGCTAGCAGTTTGGCACAAAAGCTAGCATTTCTTATAAAATCCAGAGCAATAATTTTGGTGCCCCATTCTAACTGGGGTAAAGAATGGCCTCTGGAGGACCAGTCTAGCAAAGCTAATATGACTGGCCATTAAAATGTTAGGAAAGAAAGGATGGAGACATTAATTGAGCATCTACTATGCACCAGACGCATTACATAAACATACATTTTATTCTTAAACGAGCTTGCGAAGTATTATTTCCTCTTTTTAGATGAAGAAACAGAGGCACAGAGTGGTTAAGTAACTTGCCCAAGGCTGCCCAACTAAAAAATGACAGTGCTAAGACCTGAACTCAGGTGTTCCCTGACATTTTTAGCTAAGTAACTGCAAAAAAATTTGGGGTAGAATAAAAAGCTTCCATCATCCGCGTGGGTGACTTGCCTTAGGTGCCCACAGTCCCAGGGTTGGCTCCCTGCTCTTTGATGTAGAATCTTCAACTGCCACCTCATTCCAATCCCTGATTTTAATTCCACCCTCCATTTGATGGTGCATTTGTTTCTTGTCAGCATGAGAGCAGGAAATGGAAGCAATCTCTTTTAGCACTTAGCACTTCAGTAATTTGCATCAATTGCACAATCTGGTGGGTTTTCCCGTGCTCCTGCTCTGCTGTCAGTGCTCCCATCCAGCACCAGCTGCAGGAGGGAAAAATTACTTTTCTGTGGGACCGAGCTCAGAGGCCTGAGGAAAACACCAGAATCATTTCCTTGGGTTCCATCAAGAGTCAAAGCCTCTTGGCCTGAATCAGGGATGACTTACAAGTGAGGGCAGGCTATCCAATGCCGTGATTCTATGATTCTCTCCTCCAGGGTCATAGGCCAAGCATGAGCCCTAGAGAGGCAGGACAAAATGAGTCCAGACACCCGGAAGAGAACTTGAGGCCAACCAAAAATTGGCCTCTTATTTTCTTTTTATTTATCCCAGAGAGACATCAAGAGAAATATACTGCTCTTACTAACCCCCAGTTCTCAGCGGAGGCAAAAAGAATCACAAGTAACCATTCCCTAAAAGTCAATTTTGAAATAGGGGCTCCACAAAATATCGAGCACACAATTTTGTATTTCTTGATAAATTGGGGTCAGAAAATGTTACCATAACTGGCATATAGTATTTGTGTCCCTGGAGCCTAAATGTGTAGGGATGGGAATGGGGGTAATTAAGCACTCTTGTTTCTGGAGCTTGTTGGCCAGCAGCTCATTTATGCTTGATGACCATCCAGAAGACACCAGACCCATCTGCATATGCGTGTCATGCCATGCCTGACTAATGCTTCCTGACGTGCTGTTGATTTAAGGTTAAAATCCCATACAGCGTAGAATTTCCCTGGTCTCCAAAGGTTCAAAAATAATGATGTGTGGAGGATAAAGATGTGCCATTTATTTTATTCCTTTTCCTGCAGCAGAGACCAACAAAGAAAAAAAAAAAAGTTATTTAAAGGCAAAGATAAGAAAAAGGCACTTTAATACAATTACATTTTCAAAAGACTTGTCGAAAAAATATTTTCGGCTGCCAAGCCAGCAATTTTCCAAAGATATCCTAACAGGACAAAAGGATTAATGGAAAAGAAATTATCAGGGGAAATTTAACTGTAGTTTAAAGAACAGCAGGTGGTACGCAGCACATTATTACTTTTTAATTCATGACTTGCCTCAGAGACCCCCGCAAAAAATCTAACCAAACTGACAGTGGCCCAGTATTATGACCTCGTGAATACTAAATCTGTGCAATAATTATATCAGTCTGATCTGCTGTGCTCTGACTCACTACATCCTTTACTGCCTTCTTTAAAGCACGCAGCAAGAAGCATCCTCCCTGATTTGCAGAGAGAATCTGAAGCATCAGGAGACAGAAAGACCTTGCAAGGAGCAGAGGAGAGGCCTGTGGGGAGAAATATGCCAAGAGCCCTCCCCTCTCCCACTCCGGCCCCCGTCCTCCCCTCCTCAGCGCCCCCCAATCCTCCATCATCAGCTATGACTCCTTTCTAACCCACAGCCAAACAGAGCCTTCTTTCCATCCAGACAATGGGAAATGCCGACCAGGCTTGAGCAATGGGTTTAATGTGACTCCTGGGTTTTCCTTAGAGATTTTAATTTCAGAAGTTAGAAGATTTATGCCATGGGGTGATTTGGTGAACATTTTTATCTTGAAAAGTGCATGAATTTTGGTAAATTTCCATGGGAATCATATGAGCAGTATTCCTGTGCTTACATCAACTTTCAATTTATTCAAGACCTGCTTACCCAGTTTGTGTGTTATTTATATTTTTAATTCTCCTCTCTCTCACTCTCTACCTTTATAGCCATTTTAATGCTCTCAAAACTTTCATAGTAGCATGACAAGGAATACATTTCACTACCTTATAGTGAAATACTGGAGTATGGGGAGAAATTTAAAATCCTAGTTACTTCATATTTTCAGCAATTTAATACACTACATGGTGGGAGAGAAGAATAAATCATTGCTATGATTAAAATTTGGTGATTGGCTGTACATTTTGTTTATTTTACTATTAATATTTCAAACAGTATTTAAGAGCTGACTATATGCAAAATATTCTGAAAAAGAATTATGTGATAGAAGAGAAAGAAGAAAAAGACATAGTTTGCAGCCTGATAATCACATCTTCTATTTGGTTAATGCAATTTTCAAAGTGTTCTCACTCTGAAATAATATTTATTCCTTCAGTAATACATATTGAACATCTACTGTGTATCAAGCTCTGAGATAGGTTCTGAATATACATTAAATTGCTCACTGGCAGAAATTGAGTCTCATTATTTTCAACTAAACACCCAGCTCTTAATGGCTACCATTTTACTGAGTACATGTTATATGCTAGGTACTAGATTAAGTAATTTATCAACAATAATGACACCCGGAATTCATTGACTTCATCAGAGCCGAGTTTCGTGTGCTGGGAGACAATTCCTAATGGGTCTCTTGCGTTCCTGCACATCTTGCACACAGACGCCCTGACTGACTTTGTTCTGGACTGTCTTTTCTAGGACGTTTGTACAGCTAATAACCTTGGAAGATACAGAGATTTTTTCCATCAGGGCAAAGGAGCAGGTTTACTTTGGAGTTCCCCGAGACCAGAATTTCTCTCTGTAACAAACCCATGGCATGTGCAGGCTTCACCTGGCTCTCAGGGTTTTGCCTCATGGGAAGCAGAGCTCAGGTAACCAGCGTAATCGCTGATCCTCTAGCTACCGCTATTGCCATGAGTAAGAAAGTCATTCATCTCTGACCCAGGAGTTTTGTGTCTTTTGCCAGCATCTGTGAAACTGTGGCAGGCTAACTTGTTAACTTATAAGTAGGGTAAAACCACAGGCCCTTCAGAGTTCTTGACACTGATGAGTGTTTTACCTATGCTACTTCACTGAATCTTCCCAACAAACTATTCATATTGTCCTGACTTTAGAGATAAAGAATCCAAGGCTTAGAGATGTTAAAAACCTGCTCAGGGTCACAGAGCTGGCTGGTCTCCCCCTCCCACTTCCCAATACTTTTTGCTTAGAGTGAATGCCCTGCTTCCAGCCCAGGGTGCAACCGTCCAAAGGTATGAGTGTGAGAAATGCCTCTAAGGGAACACACTGATTGAGGCAGGGGAGCCAGCAGGCCTGGGAGGGAATTAATAAGCCCTTTCTCAGTGAGTTGAGTTGCTTTTGGTTCTACAGGTCAAGCTCCAGGCTTTGCTCTTGATGAGACAAACAGGACTAAAGTACTGAGTCAGAGGAAGATTGAAGAGTCGTGTTTTGGAAAGTGATTCTCTTGCAAGAGCTGTCACGGGGCATCAAGCTGGGCTTAGAAGCAAGAATGGGAGCCAAGTCAGAGAAGGGAGAGATGGCAGCACAGACAGCACCAGGAAGGCTATTACTGCTGCTCAGAACAGGGTGTGATGGGACTAGAGGCACACCCACAGTCAGCAGTCTCACTTCAGAGCTACTGAGAATAAGGTGACCTATCACACTCTAAGATCTGACTCATACTGAGAAGTTGCTCTGGAAATAAAAAAGCCTATTGGCTGCCAAATCTGTTGGCTTAGAGTTTCTTTCCCATTTGACTCAGAAAGAGGACAGAGACCACAGGGATGGGCCTCTGAATATCCTCCCAGATGTAGATCTACTGACCAAGGTTCAGTGCAGGGGCCTGAACATTCCCAAGCTAACAGGCACTGTGGGCAATGACAGGAACCTGTCCCCTGAGAGAAAACAGGAAGTGGGCCCCCTAAGGTCTGACTTCTGCCACTAGAAGGCAGTTTCTCAATGAGATAGGCAGCATGGGCTGTCAGCGTAGCATCTCAGTAGGAAAATGTGAGTGTGAAAATGATTTTCCTCATATCAGAGGGCTCAGCGTGTCCCAAACTTGAATTGCACCCCAGACTGAGTCAGAATCCTAAAGAGCATATCTGGGATAATTTAACATTTAAAAAAAAAAAAAAGATTATGTAGAATCAGGGGGCACAGACTACCCTCCCAAATTCAGCAGATCTAAACACATGGACATTCCTGATTTCCACACACTGGGACATTTTTTGTGATCCTCTGGGGAAAATTCACAAGTGCTATTAATAACCTTTAACCTTAGAGATACATCACGGTCAAACAGACGAAGTCATAATTAGGAAGTACAGTCTAAGAGGTAAAGGTCAGACAGCACACTAAAACACTGCTTAATATACAGAGCACTGTGCAAAAGTGCTGATGCAGGAGCAAAAACTATTGATTAAATCTGGTGCTTCAAATCACTGCTAACGCCATAAAATTTAATGGATTACAAAGGGAACCACAAACCACAAGTAAAGCTATGGGAAACACAGCTTCAGTGACTCTCCTAATTAAGGCAACTTCAGAACACATATGCTGAATTTTTTTTTAATCCAAACCTTTAAAGATGGGATAAAAATGGAGTCTATTTAAACTAACATAGCTTTCCATCCCCTCTTCTTGAAGAGAATTTACTACTCACATAAGGAACAGCCCTGGAGACTTCAGGGCTGTGTCTTTTCTTTACAGCCAGCAGAATGTAGACTTTGAAAAGTTCAAGCCAAATGTCCCCACAGATCTCAGTCAGACTCCCTGCTTGGTGCTGTCAGTGCCGGACAGCAGCAATGGAGGGCCAGCTTGGGTCAGCTCTCCCCCGTTGTCATTCTCTGTGGTCAGTCAAGGCTCCAAGAAAGACACTAACAGGAGGTCTTGTTCTCTTTCTGCTTTGCTCGGTGAGGAAGATGATTGTTCAGCATATCGCGAGCAGCCTTAACAGCTCTCCTCAGAACATGGCAGAAGGACCATCCCACCCCCTGATGGCAGTTCATTCACTTGCCCCCCTCATTTTCATCGTGGGCACAGCTGCCAGGGTGACCCACCCCAAAGATGCCCGAGCCTGTGACTTCACTTTACAAAAAAAGGTTCTTGGTTACACAAAATAGACATTAACTTTGGCTTTCTTAATTAGAAAAAGAATGTTCTGGAAGGAGGACAGAGAGGTCAGAGAATCAATATGCAGCCTAGGGAACCCGGCGCAGAAAACAGACATGCATCAAGTGAGGCAAAGCACAGCTAAGATGGGGGCACGGAAATGACCTACTCAGAACTCTGTTCTAGGCACCACTTCCTGCGTCAGAACCACAACTAGGCTCACCACCACACTCGTGGACTCAATCTCTTTTCACTCTCAGGATTCAAAGTCCCAGGCTGGAGCATCCATCTGGCAGAACATGATCACATGCCTAACCCAGACCTGCCTGGTAGCTGTAGTGGGGAACATCTGCCTCCAGAAACAGGATGGTCTTCAGATGCCAAGGAGCCACCGACTCAACACTCTTCAGAAAATCTCTATTACCTACGGCATAGAGTCCAAGTCCCTTACCTGTCCTTGAATAATTATTGGGACTTCTTTCACTCTCAAAAGAACCTGGGTTTTAAAAAATTATATGGTCACCCTACTTATGAAGTTCTTCATGACATGGCCCCTGCCTACCTTTTCAATTTCACTATTCCCTGATCCATCTTTATTCTTCAGCATAACAAAAATATTATGATTCCTTACATACAGGTGCCATTATTACTTCCAAGTCTTTGCTCTCTGCCTGGAGTCTCCTTTGCATGATTTCCATCCCATCCTTTAATACCCAAAAGTCTTTCTTGTGTTGTACAGTTTACTGAGTTATCTAAGCCCACCCTTGTTTTTTTCTGTTTGTACATACATCTCTCGTGTGTTTACCAGATTATATTGCAATGATCTATTTTGGAGTCTAACTGCTCCCTTAGACTGTGAGGTCTTTGTGAGGAGCTGTGACTTGCTCATCTTTGATCCATCAGCGCCTAGCACAGTGTGTGACACATCTGAAGTGATTCTCTCAAAAATACGTGATGGATGTTTGAGTCCTGCAAGTTCAAAATAAAAGATTGGTCTGAAAATTATCATAATGGGGCAATAAATGGAAAGAGGAAACAGAGGCAAGGAAAGACACAAAGGACAGTTAAACAAATTACTGGACTGGGGCTTCCCTGGTGGCACAGTGGTTGAGAATCCACCTGCCGATGCAGGGGACACGGGTTCATGCCCCGGTCCGGGGAGATCCCACATGCCGCGGAACAGCTGGGCCCGTGAGCCATGGCCACTGAGCCTGTGCGTCCGGAGCCTGTGCTCCGCAATGGGAGAGGCCACAACAATGAGAGGCCTGCGTACCACAAAAAAAAAAAAAAAAAAATTACTGGGCTGACCACACAAGGCAAAGGTGGTTAGTCATCCAAATCACAGACCTCAAGTCATTCTTCAAATCAAACTCAGAGACCAAAGGGGTTCGATCTGATGGGTGGCATGGTGCAGAGTCTGAAAAATTAGAGGAATGGTGTTTCCAGTTGATATGTTAGATTTTAGAGAAAAGCCCTGGGGTGCAATCCACAGACAGGCCACACAGCTCGGGGAGGATGAAAGAAACCTCAGGTCTGGAAGATGCATATACATCCCACCTCCTCCAGAGATAGCAAGCCCACCAGAGCAAGACTGCTTCTTGATGTCCAGCTCCATGGTCAGGTCTGACTCCAGGCCCTGGACTAGTAGAAACTTCAGGTTAAGGCGTTGCAGCACTTGTCCTTCAGCAGGGCTGGGAAAGGTAGAGGCTGTCACCTGCAATTAATGGCAACTGCGAGCAAGGCTTTAGATAAACAGGATCTATTGGGAGGGGGCGGGGAGCATCCATATGCTTACCCTCTGAAGAATCCAATATATACGTTCTGGTCTATTAAGTGACATATTTATCTTCCTTTAGGGCAAAAAGGAACATCTGTCACCAGGCTCTTGACTTAATTTCCATTGTGAACCCCAAGCTTCATCAGATGCCCAGTCAAGTCACAGAACGCAGAAAGCTTACCAGCCAGGGCAGCAAGAGAAGCCGCACGGAACCACCCCTTCAAAGTTCAAAATGGGCCCCCAGGTGTCCCCGTATGTGTCCTCTGTCCAGTATTTTTTAATCTAAACTCTATTCCCTTGTTATTCATTTTGTTCTGTGTCTGGGCTTCTTCAGAAATAAATTAGTGCTTTTTCTCTCTCGATTCTAGCATAATGCCAGTCTTGTTGAGGAGAGGACAAAGACAGAAATGGTTAGGAGATTGCAAAAGAGATACAGAAAATGTTTTTTTGTTGTTGCTGTTTTTTGTTTGTTTGTTTGTTTTTATTTATTTTTGGCTGTGTTGGGTCTTCGTTGCTGCGCACGGGCTTTCTCTAGTTGTGGCTCGTGGGCTCTAGAGCGCAGGCTCAGTAGTCGTGGCGCACGGGCTTAGCTGCTTCGCAGCATGTGGGGTCTTCCCGGGCCAGGGCTCAAACCCGTGTCCCCTGCACACGGGCTTAGCTGCTTCGCAGCATGTGGGGTCTTCCCGGACCAGGGCTCAAACCCGTGTCCCCTGCATTGGCAGGCGGATTCTTAACCACTTCGCCACCAGGGAAGTCCCAGAAAATGTTTTTGATTGCTACCTGAGCATTGTGATGGGTTTTGGAGTCAGACAGACCCATGCTCTAGTCTCAGTTCTCCTGGGGCCAGCTTCATGCTTTTCAACGAGCTACGCTGTACAGCCTTTGCGTACCTGACTTTGCGTTAGGGTAGTTCTTTTCACATAGTAAACATGCAGTAAGTATTAGCTATTATATAATTTCACGTACGAGGTATATTGGGCGGTACTGGTCCCTGAACCAAGTAGCTGGAGGGAGAATGAATCCCCCTCTTGCACTAAGCTTTGAACTACTATGTGTCTCTGTATCATCAATACAACTAGAAATCGAATTCCAAAACTCAGACTCCCAGTATGTGCAGAACTTGGAATGTCCCGATGACTAGAGCACTGAGACTTTGCCAGTAACTTAGGGTTCTAAGCCCCTGATGTCTTAATAACAGGATGTTTCATTATTATTTAGGAAAATAGCACCTTTAAGTACCTCCCTAACTTTGAAAGCCGCCTTGTGGGCAACCCATAAACTCTTTTTCAAAGGAGATGGTATCTAGTTGGGCAGAAGAAGGTTGTCTGTTTCACTGGCCAAATTTCATCAGCCTTGAATACTTTTTTTCTCCCTAGAAAATGACAGATAATTAACTTATCCTCTAATAAATGCCAGCAAGGTTTTCCTGCAGAAAAACCTAAAAGTGATATTTAGAGCTATTCTTTCCTCTTAAAAGTCTCTCTTGCTGGAAGCCCTTCACTGAACTAAACCAGCCTTGAAATTTAAGATGCTGGTGTGCACTGCGGTAGGGGTCAAATGGCAATGCAGTTGTGAAATTAGGAGAGCTCACAGAGGAAGACCCAAATGGACGTTCTCTTCCTCAGTCCCTCCATCTCCTTATATTCTTGTGATTCTCTTGCTGCTATTTGGACAGTTTCCTCTTATGATTACACTGCATTTTGGCATCAGGCAGGTCTGCTCCCTTCCTTTTAAGGAGGGACTCAGGAGGCACTGTCCTTTTACAGCCTCTACCCAGGCAGGTCCCCAGATCTTTGGGACGCCAACCTGATGCCAAATCAAGAAGGGCCTGGAGCCAGGAAACCCCTGAAATTCTCTCTAACGTTATTTATCTTTTCATTCACTATTGAAATAACTCCTCTTCCAGCAGCACATGTAGATCTTCCTGACAGCGTCTGAATTTCCATATAGAAGGTGTTCAGTGGTAGCAATCTACTTAAAAAGAGAGCTAAAGGACTGACCTTGAAGCTACTTTTGTGTGGAAAGTACACAGTTTGGGGTTGCATTATATGTCCCACATCAGTTTTTTTAAATAGCAAATTTTTCTAAAGATGTATATATAATACATAACATTCTTTTAACTGTCCTTATCAGAGAATGGGCGGTTCATGGAGATTATGGGGGTTAAAGGCCCAAATCATCCCTTGACACCATTATGGCTCCAGTCTTCTGGACATTCTCAGTATACTCAGTGAAAAACAATTTCTTAATCTCTCCCTCCAATCTAGAGAATTTCCTCAGAGCTGAAGGCTGTAACCCAGGCAGTGGCTACCACTGCAATGGCGCTGCTGCTGAGCCTGCACTGTCTGGTACCTCCTGGAACCCCCTACTCCACTGCTGGTTTCCTTCCTTACCTCTGCCCTCTCTACTCCCCTAACTCAAGGCAGATCTCTCCTAAACTTCCTGAGTCACTGGGGAACCTTGGTTATGGTCGGTATGTCTCATTCAAGGAGAAACAATTCAAATTTTCGTGGTTGTCTAAAGAATTTGCTTCTAATTTATATCGTCCCCAGCTTACCCAGATTTGGAAATAACTAAAGGCTAAAGTAACAAACCCAACATAATCCTTACCCTCCCAGGCTACACTGACCCCTCTTCAGTACTGTACTGGAAAAATGAGCCTGTGTCCGCCTTTCTTTCACCTCCAGGTCACCTCCTCTCCCCAGCAGTTCCCAATGTCTCAGGCAAACTGAGGTCCACTCCTGCTTGCCTTCCCCCCAACCCCACCCTTAGCTGTTGCTATTCTTTCCTCTACCACACGGTGGCACTGTTCCCCGAAAGCTTTTTCCCTGCCAACGGGTTGAAAATGAGGCTCCCAGTAGAGTCCTCAGAGTTGCTGGAGGTGTTCTCCCTCAATCTGGATTTATGGTGAATATTGCTCTGCATTAAATTCCAAGATTCAGCCCTTCCTCTCCGTTTTTATTGTCCCCTCTTCCAAGGACCTGGATAAGAAACTATTTGAGAATACTTGAACCTCAATAGCCTGCATTACATGAAAAAGTGCCCACTCTCCATGAAACATGAACCAGAACCTAAGGACAGAGTTCAGTGCCTTGAATCCCCTACCTTAAAGCAAGTTTCCTGCTTCCTGCTGGAGGGACTACAGCATCCTAAGGTCCACCCTTGAGTCAAAAGTCATTTGTACCATTTTCCCCAAGAGACCTTCATATAAATAGGACCCATGACGGTCCCACCCCAGATTTCCATCACATCCATAACTCTCACACCACCTCTTCCCCCAGCACAGAGGAGAAGACCGGGCTTTAAGATCAGATCTGCAGCTAAACTCAAGTTCTATCCTTACTGGTTAATAGCCAAACATTCCTGCTAAGTCTCAGTTTCCTCAGATACAAAATGGGGATAATGATACTTAAGTCAGGGATTAAATGAGGTGTCTTATGCAAAGCACCTGACATGGTACTCACTGTATAGTAGATGCTCAATAAATGCTTGCTCCTTTTTCTTCTCTCCTTGTCCACATGCCCGGCTCCTTCATTCTGTAATCTTTGTCCAGACTCCAGGGCCCATCAAGCTAATCTACTTTCAATATATAGCTCTATTTGTTTACATATCTAAACAGCAATTACCAGCATGATATACAGGAGATAAGGTTTTAACTGTAGAATTATGAAAAAAATGACAAAACTGTTATACTTTTTAGGATATGATTTTAATTGACTAATAAGATGAAGATAATAATAGTGGCTTAAACAAGGTTGAAGTTTTTCCTCTCACAAACTGGGCTCATACGGTAGTAGCTGCTCACGTGGGCACCCAGGCTCCTTCTAGGTTGTCACTTCTCCATCCCTAGAGTATTGCATTTGTTCTATAGCCCAAGATGCCTTGCCACCGTATCTGCATTGCAGCCATCAGAGAAAGGGGAAAGCAAAGAAGGAGGGCAAACCTTATCTCCCTAAGGACACATGGAAGGTTCTCAGTTACACCCAGCTCCAAGGAGGCTGGGAGGTCAGAGAGGCTGCTATGTATCCAGTCGAAATGCTATTTCTATGGAGGAGAGAGAATAGTATGCGAGAAAACCAAGTTTCGGCCAGAGTGCTAATCAGGAGTTTTTCTCTGCCAAAATAAATAGCAAAGACAGGATAATATATGTAAGCCAAAAGCTATCCAAGTTGCAAGTAATGACCCATTTATTTCAAGCAAATCCATAAAGAAAATTTAACATCAGCCTAGAACATATATGTAAGTGACAAAGACTTTCAGCTAAATCAAGGGAATACAGCCATACAAGAAAACATTAAACATTTTATCCTATAAAATCACCGATTCTTAGAGTTGGTAAGGATCCTAAAGGTGATTTAGTGAAAACCTTCCACTCAATGCAAACATTCTCTCTACAGTAATCTTGACTACAGCTATCCCATCTCTGCCAGAACACTTTCGGGGATAGTGCCTGCAACTTTAAGGTCCACAGTCCCTGGGAGTTGTGGACAAAAGCAGAAAGGGTGAGCTAGCAAGGGACAGCGGTCAGAGCCTGCACCTAGGGTGCCCAGCCATGTGCATGGCCACAGTGTAAAAGCTCCAGCCCCGGGATCAATTAAGAGTATTAAGCATGGTGGAGGGAGAGAGATTCCCATTGGTTTGCATCTAGAGGTAAATTTTCATATATATATATATATATATATATATATATATATATATATATAATTTTTTTCCTGCAACATAGTTTTGAAAGTCCCAAAAGAAATGATTTTTGCCACAGCTGTCTATACCTGAAAGGAGTAGCTGTCAATAATATTGCATTGAAGGTGACTATGAGATGTTTGGGTGGAGATTTCAAGTGAATACCTAGGAGTATGTATCTGGAGTTCAGGCAGAAGGTCACTAAGTATATTTAATGAGCTACACAGTGGTTATACTCAAAGTATTGAGGTAGAACTAAAAGATATAGAGGTAAAAGAAGCTGGGAAAGAACATCTCTTTTAGAGAATGGAAAGCAAAAATGTTAGAAAAGGAAGAAGATGAGTGTTTTAATAAATAAAAGAGAGGAAGGAAGGTGTGAATCTCTGAAGGAGCCCTCATTAACAGGCAAGGAATTCCTAAGGTGTCAGCCCAGTGAGGGTTTCTGAGGTCAGGCTTAGACCTGCATTTAGGCCACAAGATGAGTCATTTTTAGCAATAATTTAAGGATCAGTTCCATGTTTTAGAGATGGTGCAGTTAAGGGAAGGGAGAGTCCCTTCCCCAAGGCTAAGTAAGAAAATGAGGGGGTCAACAGCAGAGGACATCAGTGCCCAGGAGACTGGGATCTGACTGAGGTCACTGGCAGTTGAGTGTGGCAATGAGACAAGAAAATAGGATATGGAGAACAGGAGTGACCTAGGACAACCCAACTTGAAATGACAAGAAGGACGTGCTGGAAAAATGGCACAGTAGAGTCATTTGGGTTGGTCCCTTAATGTGACCTGTGACAATCAGAGTAAAATTTGTGAAACATGAAAGACTTCCCTGCAAATGTCCAAAGATGTTGAGAAAGAAAACTCAGTGAAACACTAGACTTCCTTCAGGGGAGCCATGATCATTTGAATATAAAAGGTAATTTTTGTGATAATAGCTTGGTAAGGCCTGGGATATACAGATAACAGAGAAGGAAAAAATTCCCAAGGTTTGGTTTAAATAGTGTCTCATGCTCTAGACAGAATGAGAAAGATGGAGATCAAAAAATATGTCATCAGATGAGTGGCTGCTTTTATTAGTGACTTTCAAGAGCTGTTTAAGAAAGTAGATGGGGCAGAAAGCAAATTCAAGGGAATGAAGAGAGGGGTGAACACTGAAAATGTGTAGGCAGCAAGAACTGACTATGCTTTCAAGAAGTTTGTGGAAAGAGGAAAGAGCTGGAATCACAGAACACAGGATAAGGAGGCTGAAGGGAGGGTGGTTGGCAAAGAGAACGGAGGAGGGTGTGAAGGGAGGCTGAAGAGATCCCCTAGGGGGCAGGGCTCAGCCTCCAGATCCAGCTGGTTCCTGAGGCATGGCTCTGCCCTTTAGGAGCTACATCATCCTGAGCATGAGACTTACCCTCTGTCAGGGTGATGTGAGATGTAAATCAGTTAGTTCAGGTGAATGACTTAGCATGTGGGAACAGGGGCCTGGACAGGGATAGAGGTTGAGAAACACCCAGGCAACAAGCTCCTCAGCTTTGGGTAGCAGGAGGTGCCTGTTAGGGAAGAAGGGAGGGAAGAGAGGAGTCAATCTAAGTGTGACTCTCTGGTCAGGTGACCTTTGTGAGTGGATTGTCACCCTACCACCCATCACCCACCACTGAAACAGGGCAGGGGACAGGGGAGAGCGTCTTGTGTTCCCATCTCCCTTTACTAAGATTTACACACACAGTTTCATTCAAAAGGCTCAAATAGCTTTTTCCTCAAAGATTCCAGTAATAAAATACAGACTCGGGGAATTAAAAAGTTGGCCATTGGTCAGCAGATAAATGGACAAACCAAATGTGGTATATCCATACAGTGGGATATCATTCAGCCTTAAAAAAAGGAAGTTCTGACATAGGCTATAATGTGATGAGCCTTGAAAACATTATATTAAGTGAAATTAGCCAAAGAAAAAAGGACAAATATATTATTCACTTATATGAAGTCACTAGCATAGGCAAATTCATAAAAACAGAAAGGAGATTGGAGGTTACCAGGGACTGGAAGGGAAGTAGGGAGTCATTGTTTAACGGTTACAGAGGTTCTGTTTGGGGTGATGAAAAGGTTTTAGAAATAGATAGTGGTGATGATTGCGTAACAGCATAAATGTGATCAATGCTACTGAACTGTACACATAAAAATGGTTAAAATGACAAAGATTAAGTTATATATATTTTACCACATTAAAACAAATTTTTAAAAGTTTGGCCTTGGGTGTTGTGCCCCTAATCCAGCTAGTGTATGTCATTGCAGTGTGAAAGATCAGAGCATCAGCCCAGGACTTCTAGGAGTCCTTGGTCTACACTGCCTGCTCTGGCTCTGGGACCTCTTCCTCCTTTCTCGCCACACAGCACCCCTTCTCCTCCCAGCTGCTCCCTTGGGCCTTTTTAACTCTTTGTTTCTTCTCAGAACTCTCTCTTGTCCTCCTATTTCAAAGTTGCTGTATTTTCCCCCAACAGAAATATTAAGCTTACTATTCAACCTTGCAAATGTGTTCAGCCTCTGGGGTGGGTTATGAAAATACAGCCATTCTCTTCTATCCCCTTTTTTAGTGCTTCATAATGAAAAGAAGGGTGTCCCAAGGTGGAATAGGGATGGAAGTTTCTCCCTAAATCCCTCAATAATAACAACAACAACAGTAAAAATAATAATAACGCACAGTCCATACTTTAAAAGTTAACTTTCCTGAAGAAATAACTTCTCACTGGTTTCTTATGTGATTTTCCTAGTATTTGTCCCCTTCTTGACCTTCAGTTATGTTTCAGTGCCCTCTGTCATCACCTTAGCACTGCCAGAAGTCATTTTCCTGTTTGACCTGTGAATGATTAGCACAGGAATTGAGCGGTAGGACAGGGAGGAAAAAATCGAAAACATTAAGTCAATATGTAAGTTCCCAAAATGAAATGGAAGAATATGGACTGAAAGAGCAGGTACAAGGGTTAACTGTGGAAAGGAAGCGGGATACTTTATACTCTGATTTGCGAAGATTGTTGGAAAGAATGAATGAAGATAAATAGAAATCTTGAGGAAGAGAGGACATGAAGGAATTCAGGTAGCATGGTCTCAGTCATCCACTAAGCCATACCCTTTGGATCTCACTCTTCAGCTAACCGTGAATCCAAACGTCTCCACCTTGCCAAAAGAATCATTCATCCTTTTTGTTTTGTTTTGTCTTGCTTTTCACCATTAACTCAGTATGTGTATATACCATGTACATGACAGAAGGAAAGAGGAAAAATGTATCTGGCCAAGATCAGCTCTCGAAGATCTAGGTGAATGGCTAGTAGAAGGAGAGGAGTAAAGAAATAACTTCTAACCCATCTGATAAGTTCAATAATCAAAACATGAAAAAGGGCTTCCCTGGTGGCGCAGTGGTTGAGAGTCCGCCTGCCGATGCGGGGGACACGGGTTCGTGCCCCTGTCCGGGAAGATCCCACATGCCGCGGAGCGGCTGGGCCCGTGGGCCATGGCCGCTGGGAGGGGACACGGGTTCGTGCCCCGGTCTCGGAGGATCCCGCGTGCCGCTGAGCCTGCGCGCCGGGAGCCTGTGCTCCGCAAGGGGAGAGGCCACAACAGTGAGAGGCCCGCGTACCGCAAAAAAAAAAAAAAAAAAAAAAACCATGAATAAGCTGTTGTGGGAACATGAAAAAGGAAATGGCTACCTCTGCCTGAAGTGTCAGAAACTTCAAGCAGGTGACACTGGCCTGGCTTTGAAATATGAGTGGCAGTTTGCCAGATGAAAAAGGAAATCAGACATAGTAAACAGAAAGGATCGCATTGTAAGGGCAAGGAATTAAAAGTAGAGTGCGTTGAAATAAGAATAAAAAAAGTTCAGTGTAGCAAAATTATAGGTTGTATTCAGTGCTTTGGAAGGTCATTGTTTTGCTAAGAAAGTCAGGAGCAGACCATGAAGTGTTTTCTGTAGGTGCTGGGACTTTATCCTGTGGATGTCAAAAAATCAGCAAAGTTCTAAGCACAATCAGATCTGCATTTAGAGAACCCTGGCAGCAGCATAGAGTATGGTCCAGAGCCAGAGCCGTGAGAGAAAGGTGATGTTGTCACAATAATCCAGTGGAAAGAAGCAAAGCATCAAGGATTAACTAAGAGGACTCCATCTTAGAAGACTGGTGGCTCAGTGGTCCTCCTAATAGGACATAAAGAAGAACAGCTTCTGTGGAGGAAGATTGTAAGTTCACCCCAGGTCATGCTGTGGACAAGGGAATGACTTACCAGCAGGCAGTTAAAAATGGGTTTCATTCGGACTTCTCTGGTGGCACAGTGGTTAAGAATCCATCTGCCATGCAGGCGACACGGGTTCAAGCCCTGGTCCGGCTTCCCACATGCCGCAGAGCAACTAAGCCTGTGTGCCACAACTACTGAGCCTGAGCTCTAGAGCCCATAAGCCTAGAACCTGTGCTCCACAACAAGAGAAGCCACCGCAGTGAGAAGCCCACTCACGGCAACAAAGAGTAGGCCCTGCTTGCCACAACTAGAGAAAGCCCACACAGCAACGAAGACCCAACGCAGCCAAAAAATAAATAATAAAAATAAAATAAATAAATTTTTTTAAATGGGTTTCAATAGACACAAATACCTTAATAAAATCAATATCAAGTGTGTCTCAGATGCTACCCTCATCCACCAACTGGTAATTTTTCCCAAAACAAAATGAGCTTGATTTGGCATGAATTCCTTTTAGTGACATGGATGTCATGAAAATGCATGGAACTTCAAATAGCAACAATGGATGACAACTAGTGACTACTGCTTTCTTTTTTCAGTGTTTATAAACCATCTGCTTAATATTCTGTTTAATAAAAGTCAATGGCAGCTCAATCATGCATAATTTTTAGAAATTATCTTCTCTTTTTTGGAAAATTGATACATTGTGTATCTCTAAATGTCTTCATGTTGTTAGCTGCCATTATTCCTCAAAAATGAATGATGACTTCTTGGCATCCCACCTGCACATCTTCTCAAGGCTCAGGGACATTATTCATCCAGGTCTGGGGTTTGATCTCATTAAAAACAATTAATTTTTCATTTGCTATCCTGACCTAGTGTGGATTGGAATTCCCTTTTTAAATTGCTTGTTTAGACTTTCCACTTTTGAAATTATTATTCTGAGTGACAAATATGAAAATAAAATAGGACTTGAGCAGTTTTGCTTTCTCTTTGTCAGAAACATTCCTCTTTTTTTGGAGATAAATCTGTAATATAGTCAGCTAAAAGAGTTGAAGATAGATGCCTTTGCGAAAGTGGAAATGGGGGAAAAGGTAGTGGACTGCCTTCTGTTTTCATAGAAAACCTTATAATACTTGTTATTTCTTTAAACCATGCATATGTATAACTTTTGTTCTTAAAAGAATATGTTTCCTGACAGCAGGGACCATGAGAGTCTTGTTCTATCAAAATCCCCAGTGTTCCACCTGAAAAAAAAAAAAAAAGAAACATTCCTTGTTTTTTCGTTTTTGTTTTTTTGCGGTACGCGGGCCTCTCACTGCTGTGGCCTCTCCCTTCGCGGAGCACAGGCTCCGGACGCGCAGGCTCAGCGGCCATGGCTCACGGGCCCAGCTGCTCCGCGGCATGTGGGATCTTCCCGGACCGGGGCACGAACCCATATCCCTTGCATCGGCAGGCGGACTCTCAACCACTGCGCCACCAGGGAAGCCCCATTCCTTGCTTTTGTGTCTCTAACATGTTAAATCAAAATTGACATGTTGCTGTCCTTAGCATTTTGGGGAGTCTTGGTGCATTCTTGTCTGCAGGTTTCCCAACACTGGTCGTACTGATTTATGCCATTCTCCTATTCACTCTTAGCCCTGCGTCCCTCCCTCCGTGTTTTATGAATATGCTGCCTGTGGATCCTTTATCTGAGCTCCTCAGTACATCCTCACTGAAGTCAGGTGTAAAAGCAATGTCAGAATGATGTTTTTTAGACCCACCCGTGTTTCTTCCCAGTGGTGTTTTTGATGATGAAACTAATACCTATCTTTTCCCTTCACAGTTTTAAGTGTGATTTCCCCAAGTCCAGTGTATATGTCTGATAATAACCAATATCCTTGACCATCAAACCCCAAGACGACAGAGTCACTTCCTTTAACATTCAGGTCACCATTATGTACCCATATGTTCTCTTCTTTATTGGTGATAGGTAAGCCTCAAGTCCAAGTGCATGGTATTCTCAGACTTCTGAGAGATAAAATTACTTCCAAAACATCAATGTACTGGCTGCTCTGTTTTTGTCAGATTAGCCCTCCCAGCAGATATGCAGAGGCTGGACCATCCTTACCCTCCCATATAGTCAGTATCTTGTTTCCATGCCAACTTCAAGTTTCTATTGAGAAATCACCATCTATGTTCTTTTTTTGGATAAGTGTTCAACAATGTCACTACCTTTTATCCTTATAAAAATGTTCCATACCATTTATTTACCTTAACAGATACTTATTAAGCATGTGTGCTTTATTAATTTGCTAGAGCTACTGTTAACAAAGTAGACTGGGTGGCTTAAACAACAGAAATTTATTTTTTCAGAGTTCTAGAGGCTGCAAGTCTGACATCAAGGTATTAGTAGAGTTAGTTCCTTCCGAGGGCTCTGAATTAGGGATGTGGTCCAGGCCTCTCCCCTTGGCTTATGCATGGCAGTCTCCTCTCTCTGTCTTCACATCATCTCCCCTCTGTACGTGTCCATGTCTAAATTTCCTCTTCTTACAAGGATACCAGTCATATTGGATTAAGGCCCACTCTAATGACCTCATTTTAACTTAATTACCTCTTTAAAATCCCTATCTCCAAATATGGCCACATTCTGAGGTACTTGGGGGTTATGACTTCAACATATGAATTTTGAGGGACATAATTCAGCCCATAATATGTACTAAGAGCCAGGCCCTGATCTAAGCCCTGGGAATATAGTAATGAATGAAACAAAGTCCCTGCCCTCATGGAATTTATTCACGCTCTGGTGGGAACTGGAGAGGATGGGCAATAAATAGATGTTATATCTAAATGCCAGAGAGTAACATTTAGAATCTAAATAGGCCAGGAGATGGAGGGTGACAGTGAGGGGATGGAGCTGGGAGGGGGGGTGTGATTCATTTTTTTCTCTTTTTTTTAAATTGAAGTATAGTTGATTTACAATGTTGTATTAGTTTCAGGTATACAGCAAAGTGATTCAGATATAGATAGATAGATAGATTCTTTTTCAGATTCTTTTCCCTTATATATTATTGCAAGATACTGAGTATAGTTCCTTGTGCTATACAATAGGACCTTGCTGTTTATCTATTTTATATGTAGTAGTGTGTATATGTTAATCCCAAACTCATAATTTATCTCTCCCTACCCCGTTTTCCCTTTGGTAACTGTAAGTTTGTTTTCTATGTTTTGTAAATAAGTTCATTTGTATCTCTTTTCTTAAGATTCCACATACAAGTAATATCATATGATATTTGTCTTTCTCTTTCTGACTTTTTTCACATCTGCTTTATCCATTCATCTGTTGAGGGACATTTAGGTGGTTTCCATGTCTTGGCTATTGTAAATAGTGCTACAATGAACATTGGGGTGCAAGTGTCTTTGAATTATATTTTTGTCCATATATATACCCAGGAGTGGGATTACTGGATCATATGATAACTCTCTTTTTAGTTTTTTAAGGAACCTGCATACTGTTCTCCATAGAGACTGCACCAATTTACATTTGGAAGGGTAGTGATCCTAAAAGAGTCACATTTCAACAGAGACATGAAAAAAGTGAGGGACAAGCCATGCGGTTGCATAGGATACATGCATTCCAGGCAGAGGGAACAGCCAAGGCAAAGACCTGGGGCTGCGGCGTGGTGAGCATATTCAAGAAACATGAAGAAAGAAGTCAAGTAGTAGTAAATGACATCAGCACTGTATGGGGTCTTGTAAGGATCTGGATTTTATCCTGAGTAATACGGGAAGCAATTAATTTGAGGTTACCAACAGGGAGCTGACATGGGAAAGAAAACTGTATCAAACTTGGATTTTATGAGATATAATGTACCACACTTTCTGGGAAATATATGCCATTCCTAATAATGCTTAAACAATATTCTGGTATATTTTAATGAAATTAAGAATTTCTTCTGGAAAAGGGATTACCCATCACCCACTTACCTAACGGGGATCTTGTAAGGAGCCTAACAGTCTTATTGTCTCCAATTAAACATTCATATAAAATATCTCTACCAAGAAGTTTTTGAAGTGGCTTTTTCAGAAGCCTCTTCCTTTATGGCAAGTTTGAAATGAAACTTTGACACATGCTTGTTGTCAATTTGTCTAAGAAGTTGTTTTAATGAAGGAAATCGTATTTACATTTTTGAAGGATCACTCTCGTTACTGGATAATTCACTGTAGGATTTCCATCTGGGTGTATACCTTCTTCTATTAAAACTGTTACTTCTGCATATTCCAGGCACTGTTCTCTTAACTGTGCTAGTTCTTGCAAAATCTAAATTTACCCCTCAGGTCCTCTGCCTCTAATACAGTCTATTTAAATTACAAGAAGATACATGATTACAAAGTATCTGAAATGCCGAACCAAGCGCATTTCTGATACAAACTGACCTTTCCACAGCAATAAATAAAAAGCTTCCTAAACTCTACTTTTTTTCTGAATTCCCTCTTTAAAATCTAAATTAAGTATACATTGAGTCATCAATAGTTTGGAGCCTGCATAACCAAATAAAACTGATTATCCCTTTCCTACTTTAGAAAAAAGGCAAACGACAGGGTTTTTCTTACATGATTTACATCTTCTGACCTAAACACAGCATTAGTATTCATTTAGGGAGTCCCAGTAAATATCAAGGAGAAATCACACTGTCAGCAGAAGTCACTTCTTGTATCATCTGGTAATACTGAGGTGTTTTCAGTTCCAATTTTTATTTTATTTATTTATTTTTTGTGGTATGCGGGCCTCCCTCTGCTGCGGCCTCTCCCGTTGCGGAGCACAGGCTCCGGACGCGCAGGCTCACCGGCCATGGCTCACGGGCCCAGCCGCTCCACGGCACGTGGGATCCCCCCCAGACCGGGGCGCGAACCCGGCTCCCCTGCACCGGCAGGCGGACGCGCAACCACTGCGCCACCAGGGAAGCCCTTCAGTTCCAATTTTTAGATTAAATCTTATTAATGAAAAAGGGCAAACTAGAGGTCCTTAGATAAACCAGGGCTCTACAACATTTTGTTTTGTGTTTGTATATAAAACTTATGAAATTGTCTCCTCATAAATGAGATACAGAAAAGGCAAGTTTTTAAATCATCAAATCAAATCCAGATACATTTTTCCCTTTCACCAGGATGGGCAAGTACAATATTAGCTATTTTTAGGGCTTTCTCTCTTCCCAGGGCTACCAATGGCCCTGGGAACCAGGTTGAGGCAGGTCCCTGGTTGCCATTGTTTGCTGCAACCCTCCCACCAACTTTGTTCATTGAAGAATAAGTACCTGCGGGAAATATGAATTTATCAGCTAGTTGAGATTTTATTTAGTTATGGAACCCAAAGAACAAATGGGTGAGGGATACGAGGGATGGGTTAGGAAGGAAAGGCAGTAAAGAAGAAGGGAGGGGAAAAAAAAGAGAAAGGGACAGAAGGGAAAGGTAAAGTTCATTTAAAATTTTAATAAGGAATCAGTATGTGCAAAGTAAATTGCACTCAAAAGATTATTTACTTTGGGGCTTCCCTGGTGGTGCAGTGGTTAAGAATCCACCTACCAATGCAGGGGACACGGGTTCAAGCCCTGACCCGGAAGATCCCACATACCGCGGAGCAACTAAGCCCGTGCACCACAACTACTGAGCCTGCACTCTAGAGCCCTCCAGCCACAACTACTGAGCCCATGTGCCACAACTACTGAAGCCCGTGTGCCTAGAGCCCATGCTCCCCAACAAGAGAAGCCACTGCAATGAGAAGCCCGTGCACCGCAACGAAGAGTAGCCCCCGCTCAACGCAACTAGAGAAAGCCTGCACACAGCAACGAAAACCCAATGCAGACAAAAATAAAAAATAAAATAAAATAAATAAATTTTTTTAAAAAGATTATTTACTTAAAGATAAAATCACATGAACATATTTCAAGTTAGAAATTATTAGTGCCACATTAAGCAACTGGGAAATTAGGGGCTTGCACTGACAGGCAGCACATATACCAAAAATTGAAACTTGGAAATTAGTAATTAATGTCACAGTAGTGATGTATTTTCTTCCAAATGAATTGTACCATTTTTTGCTTAGGGATTTCAAGCTTTCTGCATTTAATGTTACTGCTGGTCTTCGTTAACCAAAGCTAAATATTTCTAAAATGTATTATACAATATACTGAGTCCCTTTCTGTTACCAAAATTCTAACTAAAAAACATTATAGAAAATGCCTTCACTTTATTGACTGATTTTTATTTGATAACTCTCATTTGATGGTCATTTGTTTCACAAAATCACCTTAACTTTGATACAGTCCATTATTCCGAAGATATCATTTTCTTTTTTTTTCTTTTTTTCTATCAATACTCAAAAATCTACAAGTCACTGTGGGTTACAGCCCCTGAATAGGAAGCATGACTTCACACATGCCATCCTTCCTTGAGTTCAAACCTTCCATAAAAGGTACTGCTGTGGCTTCCAAGAACCCTAATGTTCTCCCTCCACAAAGCCATAATTGTGCATCTTAGGCGTCATAAATCCATGGTGTATAAAGATTGGGGCTGAGTTAGGTGAAAAGGTCAAAGAAAAGATTGTTCTCCCATATACATCAAATGAATGGATTTAAACATACTGTAAGTTTAAATACTTGATACCTTTTTGAGCTGAGTCACTCGGCATACAACAGGTTACTTGAAGCATTTGGAAAGGTTCAGAATAACGGTGCCAGGCTCAGCCTAGCTCAAACACTGAGGCTTTTTGATATTGACTAAAGAATTAGGCACTAATTATCCATTTTCAAATTTTAAGGTAATTGCAAAGTAGAGATACTGAAAATAATTGCTTGGTTCATGTGCTGTCAATCACCCTGAGTTTGCTGGAGCTTTAACTGCACGGGTTCCATGTCAAAGTGGGCTGTAAGCCAGTCTCTGCAGGAACACTCACTTATTTCCCCTTTGTTATGCTGTAGAAAGTTAAGTGGTAGATTCACTGAACTAAAATAGCATTGATAAACACTGTGGTGCTTTGTGTACACCTAGAGGGGTGGGATAGGGAGGGAGGGAGGGAGACACATGAAGGAGGAGATATGGGGATATATGTTTATGTATAGCTAATTCACTTTGTTATATAGCAGAAACTAACACAACATTGTAAAGCAATTATACTCCAATAAAGATGTTAAAAAAAATCAATAGGAATCCTGCAGGCATTTCTATTGGACATTTAAGTGAAATTTTAAATGTGACCCAGGGTTTCTTTTTGTTTTATTCACCTTCTTTATTTAAATGTTGCATTTGCAGCCTAACTGTGGTTACCCTAGCCTGATTTTTCGCTTGAGAAGTTGTCACTCAGGCAACCTATAGCCCTAGGCCCCCAAATTAGATCACTCTCTCCATTCACAATGACAATTGTTGATCTTGTCTCATAAAATAATGGTGGATTCAAATCTCCCTTTCAGTGCCATCCACTCCCATCTATCTCCAACTCTTTCCCAGGATAGTTGTTCTCAGAGAATGATAGCAACTACTAACCTCTCTGTAGAAGACAGTTAACGACATATACAAAATCCTGGCTCTGGGAGGCTAGCAACCGTGTTGACTGAATCACCATGGATGTTCTCCCTCTCCTTGCGTCCAGAACACACACACACACACACACACACACACACACACACACACACACACAGAGTCATCACTAGAGTTCATGGCCCTTTACTTCAGAAGAGCAGAAACCCAGGCCTTTGTCTGATTTGTTGGGCTTTGAGAAAATCACTCACTTATTTACACCTCAGTGTTTTTAAAACATTTTTTTAAATGTTTGAAAAATTTTTAGTGGGACTTCCCTGGCAGCCCAGTGGTTAAGACCTCATGCTCTCAATGCAGGGGGCCCAGGTTCGATCCCTTGTTGGGGAACTAAGATCCCCCATACCGCAACTAAGCACGCGCACCACAACTACTGAGCCCATGCGCTCTAGAGCCCGTGCACAACAAGGAAGACCCAGCACAGCTAAAAATTAATTAATTAATTAATTAATTTTTTAAAAAGAAAAATGTTTAGGAAATATTTAAGGTATACAAAAGGCATAAAAATAAAATACAATGGACAGCTGTGAAATTATCACCTAACTTTAAAAATAGCATAACCATCCAAGTTGAAGTCCCCTGTGCACCCCTCCCAGATAGAGAAGATGACCACCATCCAGGGTCTGTTGTTTATCTTTCACACACATCTCACTATACAATTACTGAGTCCAAGCTCTTACTGCTTACCCCACGACAGGCCAATAAATCAAGAAATGAGCTGTTGGGGCAAGGAATAGTGATTTTATTCTGAAAGCCGGCAGGCTGAGAAGATGGTGGACTCGTATCCCAAAGAACCATCTTCCCTGAGTTAAAATTCAGGCTTCTTTTATACTGAAAGGGGAGGGAATAAAGTTCTGGTTCTGGTGAGAATGTGTTAATTTCTTCTTTCCTGCAGCCACTCACAGGTGGACCTGCTCAGGATGTTTCCTGTCAGCTACACAAAGGTATTTTAGCTTAACACTCATAACATGGGAGGCAGGGTTCTCAGAGATGGGCCTGTTATGTGTAATTTAAACTTATAGGCAACAACCCTTTAGTAATTAACTTGTGGCAAAAGCAATAGAATACAAAGGTTAAAGTAAAAGAAGCAGCTCCAATATGGAGTTAGATTTGTTCTTCCCTATTACAATAACTTTCATAGGTGTCTATGCTATCCAACATAGAGTGTTTTGTGTATATAAAGGTTATAATATTGCATATATTCTTTGGCAACTTGGCTTTTTCCCTTAAGATTGTATTTATGAGTCATATATTGATATGTGTAGTTGTAACTCATTCTTTTTCATTATTGTACAATACTCCATTTTATTTGAATATATCAAAATTTATCTTTTCATTCTCCATTCAATGGATGTTGAAATATTTTCCAATATTATGTTCTTACAAATAACATTGCTATGAAAATTTTTGTATTTATTTCTTTTGCTAAGACAGAGATACTAAGCCAGGAGACTGACCACTTGGGGCACGAATCTGTTAGAGTGTACCAAGGGATGTATCTCTCCAGCCCTCAGATTGGCCAGTTCAGAGCCTGGGTTGACCAGAGCCCCTCACTGGTCCACTCTCTCCATGAGCTGCCTCACCTTTTTATGGCAGTGCATGCAGTGAAATAGGAACCAAAGTCATCTATTCCCACGCTCATTTGGGACACTGAGAATAGAAATCAGATCTTACTGTTTACAATAATATGGTTTTGTTATTTCACTACATTAGCATTACTTTACTTCCCAGGGGTCTTTTTTTTTTGGCGGCCATGGCTCATGGGCCCAGCCGCTCCGCGGCGTGTGGGATCCTCCCGGACCGGGGCACGAACCCGCGTCCCCTGCATCGGCAGGCGGACTCTCAACCACTGCGCCACCAGGGAAGCCCTCCCAGGGGTCTTTTGCTCAAATTAATTGATTGTTCGTAGCAGAATTTTCCCAAAAGACTCATTAACTCTTCAATGGAAAACATCAGCAGAAAGTTTGTGCCCTAATGTTCTTTGAATCTCTTGCCTCAAAATCCTCACCTTGCTGATTCCATCATCCTGAATTGTTGTATCATGATCCTTACCCAATCATAATCAAGCTCCCACAATGACGTAGCTGCCTTAAAATTCCCATTTCCCAATAAATTCTGATTTTGCCTTTCCCCTTCCCAAATACTGACAAAGTTCTGTGTCAGTGGTAAGCAATAAACTAAGCTTTGTCTTATCAACAGGTTGTGTGTGTGATCTTAGGGGAGCTGGTATTTACATTCAGAGGAGTATTTTGCTGTCACATGACATGACAGTGAAAGCTTTGAGAAGCATGGCTATAGAGTACAACCTAGGTGTGGAATGACTGAATCTCAGGATAAGTGCATTGTCAGCTTCACTATATACTGGCCCACTGTATCAATTTAAGCCTTGTTTTCTCATCTGTAAAATAAAATGGTTGGACAAAATGATGCTTAAATTCTTTTTTGATCTTAAAAATGGTTTCATCTTCTGATTTCTAACAGGAACTCATTCTAAGATCAAAAAACATTACACTAATTTTACACACACACACACGTTTGTGTGTGTGTGTGTGTGTGTGTGTGTATAGCAAAGCCTCATCTACCTTATCTTGCAAGGTAAGATATTTTTAAATGACTTTGATTAAGAAAGAAAATAAAACATAGGGAAGAAAAATGACCTACTTAGTGTTTTTTGATGATCTAAGAAGTGAAACAAAAGAACCAAGCCTCCAAGCCTTCTCCAGAATATCATATAAACACACCTCTTTTCATAAGTTCTATTGATAGGATATCTACGGCAGGAATATCAAATACATGACACGTGTGCCAATGCCTCCCTCTTCCTTGCGTATGGCAGACATTACAAAGCAATCACAGCACTCATTCCACAGCCCAAAGTCTATTTCAGAATCCTTCTCAACACACCATTCTAGACAGCCAACACCAATAACCTCAGGTTGGTACTCAAGATAATATCTACTGACTCTTCCTTGTTTGTCTCTGCTTCTCCAGTCCAAGCAACCTGGTTTGCTTTTTGCCTTCCCTAATTGCCAGGTCATTCCTTCCCTGGATGCTCTGATGATATTCTTTCCCCATCTAGGATTCCTGCTTCTCTCACTTTACCATCCTCATGGCCATTTTCAAAGTTAAATTCAAGTCAAATCTCTTCCAAGAAAAGTTTCATCTGCAACCCCACATCATGGTAACCTGTCCCACGCATAAACTCTAGTGGAACTTCAGCCTACAGCCATCCCCAGTGATTTGTCATTCTCCACACATAAGTGCTCTTCAGTGCTTCTGTGCCTTTGCATATGTTTTCCTGAGACCTGGAATCTCTTCTCTCCTTTCTCAGCCAGGCCAATGATCACTTCAAGATTAAGTTCAGATGTCACCTGCTCTTTAAACTCTGAAAGAAAATGCCTCCTTCTTCAATAGTTAGACATTCCCTTTCTTCGGCTCCCAAAGCATCCTTTGCTTTCCTCCATTATAGCAAGTATCCTGTTGTCATGGAGCTGTTTAATTGTCTTTCTTCCCCAAGAGACAGTGAGTCCCTTGAAGGCTGGGATTTGCATTCACATCACCTATCACAGTACCAGGTGCAGGATTAGTAATCAAGAAATGCTTGCTGAGTTGAAATGAAATGAAATAAACTAGATTTACTTCAACTTATAGACCTTGCCCAACTTTCTCAGGAAAATCTCAATTTCAAAAAATTGTACTATTTTATTTAACGTTATTCATTAATATATAACCATGATTTCAGTTTATATAATTCTGTCAGAATTTTCCTATAAATAAATTCACAGATCAGGAGAAAAGTCTTTTCCCAGATCCTATGTCCTCATCTTGGGTTTGAGGGGTATTGTTGCTGATACCACATTTGCTGCAATTGGGAACAGGGCTTGCAGCTGCTTGCCCCTTTCCCTACCTCACCACCAAACTTGGAGGTGATCGCAGAGCAAGCAAACAACAGACTCACTGGTTGGTTTTTGATGTACTTACATACAGTCACCTGAAAGGAATGGAGAAAACATGATAACCATCTAATGGGGCTTGCCACTGCACTCAGGAACAATCTCTCAGGTCAGCATAACTGTAAAAGTATAAGGACAAGTAGGAAAGAACCTGACACTTTACCCAGCACATATGCTGGATGCTTGAGGGAACACTAAAGAAAAAAAGACAAATGAACTCTTTGGAAATGTATTGCCTGGTTGGTTAAGAGTAGAAAGGGGGTGGAATCAGGCGTCTCCTTGAGTAATTGTTTTTTGCAGTTGGGTCATTTTATTTATTTATTTAGTAAAAATAAATTTATTTATTTATTTTTGGCTGTATTGGGTCTTCGTTGCTGCACACGGGCTTTCTCTGGTTGCGGCAGGGGCCACTCTTCATTGGAGTGTGTGGGCTTCTCATTGCAGTAGCTTCTCTTGTTGCAGCACACGGGCTCAGTAGTTGTGGCTTGCGGGCTCTAGAGCACAGGCTCAGTAGCTGTGGCGCCCGGGCTTAGTTGCTCCGCGGCATGTGGGATCTTCCTGGACCAGGGCTCAAACCTGTGTCCCCTGCATTGGCAGGCGGATTCTTAACCACTGCACCAC
>NC_041217.1:94444169-94460371 GCF_002837175.3 Physeter macrocephalus
CTTAGTGGCTCCGCGGCATGTGGGATCTTCCTGGACCAGGGCTCAAACCTGTGTCCCCTGCATTGGCAGGCGGATTCTTAACCACTGCACCACGAGGGAAGCCCCTCAGGTCATTTTTTAAAAGGAAAGTGTATGGGAGTTGGTGATGAAGATGAAGAGTAGCTGAGAGACAGGACATTTCTACTCCCTGAATTCTATTTTGCAGGCTTTTTTTCAGATATTGAAGTTGGAAAAAGGAAATGATATTAGAATTAAAACATTTTCTCCATTAAGATTATCAGTAGAAAGGGTTCACCTTGATTATAGAGATTTGGCGATTATGTACAACTAGCCCTAAAGTGGAAAGGCCAAGACTAATAGGGAATCACCAAACAACTGTCAGATCATGCTCCATCAATCTAATTTCACCATTAGGGTAGCCAAAGCAACTGGATTGATAATATTACGACTCTTTGTTGTCTTGGAAATAAAATGGCTCACCTCAGTATGCAGCTGATTAATTGCACAGCAATCACATTGCAAATAATGCTCTGGCTGGATTGTATACCTGACAGTTTTTGGACACCAGAGTAATTAGAATTCTAGGCAGGTTTTCTATCACAGAAGGTTAAAGAGACTTAGCCAACACAAAGGATTGAGTTACTATATATTTGAAATTACACAATTTTCTATTTCCTTGGTCCCTTCCCAAACTCACAATTGCTTTCAATAAAGTTGCCTGTTTAATTGCTTTCTCTGCAACCAGCAAGACTGCTTATTTTAATCTAGAAACTAAAGGTACTGATTACAAATACAGCATTTTAATCACTTATGTATATACAATTTCTGAAGAAGTTATGTACATTTTTTTATCCTGTATCCTTTTGAAAACAGCATAAATATTTGGTTAGATGGTTTAATTTTGAGGTAGTAAGCAATTTACCTCAGTCCTATATGAGGTCATGAATGAGAATCTGAATAAAGGAAAATCTTAATGCAGCTGTTGGAAAGCAAAATGAAGGAAACAGAAGGTTTAAGGATGCTGTGATTGTTCTTTAAAAGACAAAGAAAAGCAAAATGACTGGGGGAAGAATTTAGAAGAGTAAATAATTATGAGGAAGAAATTACCAGTGAGCTCCCCAACGTGTAACCCATATTCTGCCTCGTTCTTTCTTTTCTCTTAGAGGAGACGGCCCTCCTCCCTGGCCGGTTCCATGCTTTGGAGCCTTTACTCTCACGCATCTCTGAAACCTTCTTTCCAACAGAAGTCAACTTCTCCCTTTCAACTGGATCTTTCCCATCAACAACTATACTTGCTCCAGATCAGCCCATCTTAAAAAAAAATTATCTCGTTACTCTACAGCATTTAATTCCTCTGCTTCCCTTTACAGCTAATCTCTTGAAAGAGTTGTCTAAACCCAGTTTCCATTTCTCACCTCTCATTCACTAAAAGTAATACCTATAAACTTACTGGTCTCTGATATCTTTGCCTCCTTTGCTCTTTTTGCCTTTAACAGACCCTGTGATAAATCTCAAGACTGTGCCCTCTACCACATTCTTTTCTTATTCTTTGTTCTCTTCTCAGGCAATTTCATCCGGACCTATGCGCTTGACTAACAGTTCTAGACCCTAAGACTCTCAAGGTCAAACCTCTCTTCTGAGCTTGCAAACAGTATGTCTAACTCCCATTCTGAAACTGACAATTGAACAGCTTAAAGGCATCTCGGTCTCAACCTGTACAAGACTGAACTCGTTATCTGCCCCCAAAACCTAATCTTATTCCAGTGTTCTCCACCTGGAGAACTGCATGGCACTGAACCAGAATCCTTGCTTAACTATTTCTCAAATATGCCCACTGCTGACCACATCCAGTGCCACTCCCCTAACCCACGTTACCCCTTCTCTTGCAAAGTCTTCTGTAATGGCCCACTACTAACTGGTCTCCTGACACTCTAACCCTCCTCCAACACACTCTCCACGTAGCAGCCTGGGTGACATTTTCAAAACCAAAGTCTGATGATGGTAACACCATGATAAACACCATTATTGACTTCCCACAAATCATAAATTGAAGATTGAAAGTCTCCTTGTGGACCACAAGGTCCTGCATTTCTGGCCGCTGCCCACATTTCAAAGCATCAAATAGGGGACTTCCCCGGTGGTCCAGTGGTTGAGACTTCGCCTTCCAGTGCAGGAGGTGTGGGTTCGATCCATGAGTGGGGAGCTTAGGTCCCACATTTCTTGCGGCCCAAAAACCAAAACATAAAAAACAGAAGCAATATTGTAATAAATTCAATAAAGACTTTAAAAATGATCCACGTCAAAAAAAAAAAAGCATCAAATAATACCATCCTCTGCCTTGTTCTCTAATCTCCAACCTCACTGACATCTTCCTTCATTCCTGGAGTTCAGCAATTTCTTTCTACTGGAGAGACATGGCACACGCCACCCCCTCTGCATGAAATGCTCTCTTCCTCTCCTCACCCCCACCTCCAGCCCACGCATCCTTGATGCTTCAGCTAAACCATTGCTTTCTCCCAGAAGATTCCTTGCCACCTCAGTCTAAGTCAGGCTCCTTTGTTCTACATTTTCACAGAAACTCACTCTTCCTTTGAGAATTTAGCTATGCTTATAACTATACATCCACTAGTACATTCATTTGTTCAATGTCTATCCCACCCACCTGCCTGAAAGCTCCATAGGAGCAAGCTCTAGATCTGCTTTTGTTCACCACTCTTTCCAAGGAGACTAGCAAAATATCCAGCACATAAAATCAGTTAATAAATCATGTGTTTAACAAAGAAGTGTTTTAAAAGTATTTCACCATATTTTATGTTTCTGCCATTGAAAGCGTGATCAGGGACTTGCCTGGTGGCTCAGTGGTTAAGAATCCGCCTGCCAATGCAGGGGGACACAGGTTGGAACCCTGGTCCAGGAAGATCCCACATGCCGCGGAACAACTAAGACCATGCGCCACAACTACTGAGCCTGCGCTCTAGAGCCCATGAGCCACAGCTACTGAGTCTGTGCACCACAACTACTGAAGCCCGCGTGCCTAGAGCCCGTGCTCCACAACAAGAGAAGCCATCACAATGAGAAGCCCGCTCACCGCAACAAAGACCCAACGCAGCCAAAAATAAATAAATGTATTAAAAAAAAAAAGTGTGATCAAATATCCCAGAATGGCTGTGAGAGGACTCACAGAACTGCTCTGTGTGAAGGCAGGTATCACAAATGTTGCATAAATGTTCTGGAAGCTGTGAGGGATTACTGAGTCCATTTATTTTGAGGCAAAGGGTTGGAGAATCCATTGAACAATTCCCCAATTGTCACTGTGCTCAGTGAGAGAAATTACTAATGGGAATGTGCTGTGACCATAAATGTGTAGAAGGAATAAAAGGTTGTACTCTTTTTTTGTGTCGAACCCTCTCAATTTATAAAGTAGATGAGGTCCAGAAAGGTAAAAAGACGTGTCCAAGTTCCTATAATGTAGGACCAATAACACCACTTTATTTGTATCCTTCCATGTACCTAACATTGGGCTCTGTTCTCAGAGGACGTATGATAAAGCATATTAATTAAAAGGAACATGGTAGGTATACAATAAGTAGTACTTATTTAACACACATTTATGCAGCACATTCTACTTCTTGGACCTGGATAAGTACTGCAGAACTGAAAACAAGACAGACATGATATCTTCCCTCATGGATCTTACAGTAATTAAAATAATTATAGTTTGTGAGAGTTTTGCTGTAAAGTGTATAAACAAGGCAAGGTGGCAGACTAGTGACAGGAGGAAAAAGCAGACTGGCCAGGGAAGACCTCTCTGAGGAATGACATTGGAGTTTAGACATAAAAAATGAGGAGTGGCCAACCCTGTGAATAGACTGTGGGATAACTTCAGTGGAAAGAGAATTCCAGGTTGAAGCAGTAGCACATGCTAAGGCCCTAGAAGTACAAGAACTTTTCTTCTTGAAGGCAAATAAAAGCAATGTGGTTGGGAGGTGGTGGTTAGTGGGCACATACTGTGGGATGAGGCTGGGGACACTGCTAGGAGCCAAATCACCCAGGGCTTTGAAGCCTATGGAAAAGGAGTTTATATTTTCTTCTAAGAACTACTCATGGCCACTGAGAGGTCTTCGGTCTGCTAAGTGGAGGCAGAAAGGTGACATACCCTGATTTTCATTTTTGCAAGACTACTCTAGCTGCTGGGAGAAAAATTTGATTTAGACAGGCCATTTAGGAAACTATTGCCGAGGTCCAGGCAAGAGATATTAGTGTTTTGGGTTATTGTTATGACAGTGAAGATGAAAAAGTAAATGCTTAGGCATGTGTTTGGGGAGAAGAAAGACAGCAAGAAGAAGAAATGGCGGTGGAAACGATGATCAAGGAGTTAAAGTCTTCAGTGAACGAGTGACCAAGAGGTCAGTTAAAGACAGCTTCAGAAAGGGTTAGTGGGTGGTGTAGCTGAACATCATAAGATAAAAGGAGCTAAGGGCTTTGAATGAGAAAGAAGAAATCATTTAAATATGACCATGAGAAGTAAGGAGCATGCTTACTACCTCTCATGGGGCATGAGAGAGAAAAAAGAAAAACAAGAAAAGAAAACAGCCTCCACTAGAGAGGGTTTCAGGGGAAATTGTGTTAGAAGGGGACAAACTAGGTTTCAGTTAAGGCATGGAGATGAAAGGAATGCTCATCTTCAAACAGAGTCTGTTGATCACAGATCAGGAGTTCCAGAGGACACAGTGAGAGAATTTAGAGGAAGAGGAGGGAAGCTGCGGGGTTTGAGATCAACAGCATGACATGAGAATACATGTCCTTAGAAAAACAATGGTTGCCTATGGACCCTGGGACTTCTGCAGGGACTGCAGTAAACTGGGACCTGAGGCATGACAAGATGAGAGGCTCATGAGAAAAAGGACAATAAATTCAAGCCATGATCCTGAACAAGTGACTTGACAGCATAAAGGTTTCCAGGTGACTTCTCCCTCCTACAACTCATACAATAGTAGGTCTGGGTGATATGGTCACTTGGTACCACCCCTCCATCCTGTAAGGACAATGACTCCTGTGACTAGGGTCCAGAGGAATACTCTCTCTCAGATAGCTGGAAATGGAGTTTCATAGCTGCCTTTTTCCTTAGACATAATTAATTGGAACATGGGTAGGCACCTGCCCCAATCCGGGCCAATTCAAGTCTATTCCTAGAATCTTTCTCTTTATAATAGGGAGTCCTTCACTGAGGATAGAAGTCATTAGATATAAAACATGGCATCTGTGGACAGCGATTTTTTCAATCACGCAGAGACAGCCAGTCCAAATGAGAACTGTTCAACTCTTTCTTGAATGTCATGAGTCAATAAACGTATCTTTATGCCTAAGATAAAGTTGGGTTTCTGGCCCTCAAAACCAAGAGTACTAACTTGAAACCAAAGGCTAATAGCTAATGCATGAATTCTGTAACCTTCTGCTATTGACCATAAGAAGACATAGTGTTAACAGCCCCATAAAGTTAGCTAGTAAATTTTCTCCACATCAGCCATAAAAGTGGGAAATACTAATGCTACTATGTATTAGCCAGGGTTCTCGAGAGAAACAGAACCAATAGGGAGTGTGTGTGTGTGTGTGTGTGTGTGTGTGTGTGTGTGTGTGTGTAGAGAGAGAGACAGACAGAAAGAGTGAGGGAGAAAATAAAGAACTGGCTCAGACAATTCTGGAGGTTGATAAGTCCAAAAATCTGCAGTCGGCAAACTAAGACCCAGGAGACCCAGAGGCATAGTTCCAGCCTGAAGGCCTGCAGCCTGGAGGCCCAAGAAGAGCATATATTTCAGTTTGAATGCAAAGGCAGGAAAAAACTGATGACCCCACTCAAAGACAGCCAGGTAAAAGGAATTCTCTCCTATTCAGCATTTTTATTCTATTCAGGCCTTCAGCTGATCAGATGAGGCTCACCTACATTGGGGAGAGTAATCTGCTTTCTCTACCAATTCAAATGTTAATCTCATCCAGAGACACCCTCACAGACACACCCAAAATAATGTTTGACCAAATATCTGCCCAGTCCAGCTGACACATAAAATGAACCATCACACTACAAAGTCTTACACAGCTGCCTTCCGGAAGTATGACTGCTTTGCATTGTGTTGAGGGCTGCAGGATATATTAATACTGCTATTGAGTAGATCCAGATGCCAGGAAGTTATGCTTGCCATGGTGACCTTGGACTTACCTCTCAGGTTAGGTAAAGTCCTGATGAAGGAATAGCAGAGGTAGGGAAATTGTGTGGAGGAAAGAAAGAAAACACCCTGAACTGACATTACTCCCTAATTTGAGTGAGGAAACTATTTTAAGTAAGAGGAGTTGTGAACATTTGGAAAACTCTATAAAGTAGTTTGTGTAAGTCCATAAAGCAGCAACCACTTTAGGAAGGTTAATTGGAGGAGACTGTACTCCAGGAGAGCCAAGTTGGTAGGGTGAAAATTTCATAATCTGGGCAGAATACAAAAAAATCACCAGGGTAAGGCTTGAAATGGTATCAAAAAGAGTGGGAACCTGATTCCAAGGCAAAAACTAAAGCCTAGAGAGAAATCCCTCAGTTTAAGCATCTGTAGAATGGATATAACAATAGTGTGTGACTTATAGGATTATTCTGTGGAATGGATATAACAATAGTATGTGACTTATAGGATTATTATGAGGATCAAATAAATCCCACTTTTATGGCTCTCTCACACTGTTGTGTAGGGGATTTGCTAGTTTATTCTATGAGGGCTGTCACACTATGTCATGCTACAATCAATAGAAGAAGACTACAGAATTTGTGCATTAGCTATTGTTCTTTTGGTTGTGAGGACTGAATAATGCAAGAAACCATTAGCAACTACCTGGCATATTGTAATGGGTTACTTACCTCTGTAGCACTATGCCTATCCCAAACACTGCCTGCTGCCCGTGAACTAAGGGGCAGGGGCACCACAGAAGATGTGAAGGACAAGAGCTATGGGATCAAAGACAAAGGCTGAGGGTCCAAGGACCAAGCCTTTAGGGGAGAATTTTCTGAAATTTCTCGAGTAGTGGCAGCTTTAAGATCGCCATCACAGGGATGTCTTTGCATATTGGGTTTAGGGGGCTTCCCTGGGCCTCGTTTTGTTACCGCTTCTTTTTAATGTTCAACATTCTTTCACAGCAATGATCTCATCTGTTCATAGAACATCCCTGGGAAGATTACAGAGAGGAAACCATGGTCTTCATTGTACTGAGTCCTAGAGCAGTTTAGGGACTTGATGCAGATAAATGATCAAAAGCAAAGTCAAGACCCAAGCCCAGGGACTTAACCCCCAGGTCTCATACTCTTTCCACAAAGCCACAGCAGACTGGTTTTGCCCTCTCCTACGCTATAGTTGACATACTAAATATTAAATAAAGTTTCAATGTTCAGTTCAGCTCATGTATTTTTGAGCACTTGCTATATGTTCTTGCTCGATGCTATGGTGAAAATGAAGGGCTGATGTAGTTAATCAGAGGGGCACCAAGTATAACTCCAAAATACCTCTTGAATTGTCCATTTCTGCAGCCCCGGCCACGGCCTCTATTCAGACTCTGCCTCACATACCATAAGAATCATCTGTTCTCTCTGTCTCCAGCTGCTCCTATCTTCCTACTGTCACTATCATTTATACCCACTTCAAAACTGGTTATTGTCTCCATTGAAAACCTTGATGGTGCCCCAATCACATTGGCAGGGTTCTTAAATCCTGGTTGCACAGTAGAATTACCAGGGCATTAAATGTCCAGGCCCCGTCCCAGATATTCTGACTTTAATTGGCCTGGGGTAGCGCCATCATTCTTTTGGTTTTAATCTCCAGGTGCCATTAAAGTCCAGCCAAGGCTGAAAGTCTTTGGTCTACCAAATAAAGCCAGATCCCCTGAGCACTACATCTGAAGTCCTTCACAACTGGGCAGGAACTGATATTTCTTGTCTTATCTCTCCCCTTGTACATTTGTTATTATAATCATATCTTAAAATACCTGTCAATCCTGTTAGACTGTGAGTTTCTCAAGGGCAAAACCCCTGTCATTCACCTCTGTATCCTCACTATTCATCATAACACTTTACAAACGGTAGGTGCTTAATGAATGTTGGTTGGATGGGTAGATGGTAGTGGATGGGTGGGTGGATAGATGGATAAATTCTGAACTAACCTAATCAGGAATCTATGGGCCCACACTCCCAGAGCTGAATTATCAAAACTAAGAACTAAGGTTCTTACATCAATGTGCCTCTACTATTTGCTCCAGAAAATTCTTGCCAAGGAAAATAAGAGTGTAAAGGGTGTAAACACTTGATCCACCAATCCTAAATATTGAACTTGAACTTTGCTTGATCCCAATCAGATCCCCTTATGGAAATTCCACCTACTTTCAATCAGACTTTCAAATGCTATGAATTTCTGCCTCTGACCTCTCTCTTCTTAGATCCTAGACATTATCAAGGGGGTGTTCTCCCTATTTCAGTAAGTGATAAACTCACCTTTGTTTGAGCAATAGGTTATTCTAATGGTCTTTTGGAGGTGTCAAGAATCAACACCTAAGCTCTTTTCCATTCTTACAGTGTGGCTTTGGGTAAGTCAGTTACATTGTCAAATGTTTCTAAATGGAAAATGAATCCAATAATACTTATCACTTGTCTCTCTCACAAAATCATTGGAGAATGGAATGTGCTATAATTTTCTATGGCACTTTCTATCCAAGGATCTCAAAGCATTTTATTTCTGCCAGATGCAAATATATTTCATGATTAATAGCATTGCTTCTGAAAGTCACAGAGAAAAGGATTTCATACCTCAAAGTACTGCACTGTCAAACTCAGCATTGTCTAAATGCAATGACTTTATCATACCATTACATAAGAGCAAGACAATGGGGGGCTTCCCTTGTGGCGCAGTGGTTAAGAATCCGTCGGCCAATGCAGGGGACCCTGGTTCGAGCCCTGGTCCAGGAAGATCCCACATGTCACGGAGCAACTAAGTCCGTGTGCCACAACTACTGAGCCTGCACTCTAGAGCCCGTGCTCTGCAACAAGAGAAGCCACCGCAATGAGAAGCCTGTGCACCACAACAAAGAGTAGCCCCCGCTCACCGCAACTAGAGAAAGCCCTTGTGCAGCAATGAAGACCCAATGCAGCCAAAAATAAATAAATAAATTTAAAAAAATGACAATGGGAAGGATTATGAGCATAAACTTGCTGCTAGTTTCCTAATTGAGAAGTAAAGAATGCCTCTCAACCGCTGATTTCTTTACTTGACTTCATTAGAAAATCACACATGGATGGATTCATAATTACTCTTAAATTACAAGCACTTGTTTATTAATGTTACCAAACTGAGGAGCAGTACAGCTGTCTATGATATGTCAATTTAAAAAAAAAAACAAAAAACAAACAAACAACTGCTGTGAAGCAAACTGTTACTGTGTTAATTACATTGAACCTTTCACATTTTGGATTCTAAATGATACTAATGCTTTTATAGACTTGGACTATTCTGTCTTTACCCTTCACAGGGAGAAAAAAACAATCTACCTTAACAAAAGGGTAGATAGAAAACAAAAAACAGTTAATATTGTGTTTTTTTTTTTTTTAAAGAATCATAAACCCAGCTGCATTGGACGCCAGTAAAATCTGATTACAGAACAGAGCAGTATTAGAATTTCTGTGCAACAGAGTGTTGGTTTTGGAAGTGTTCCTTTCCCAGTTCTTGTGGGAAAGGAACAAAGAAACGGTTTAGAGCATTAGCTGATTGTTAGAAAAAGACTCTACTGAATTTCTGTTTATCACTACATATTGAGGTGTGTGTAATTCAAAAGGTGCAATTTGGCATTCAAATAAAAATACTGGATTTAATGGACAATATAGAAAAAAATAAGAGAAATGTGATGTCTCCTATGAACTTGAGATAATTGCTTTATCCTTACCAAGATTTAGTGAAACTGGATTTGTAATCACTAAAGAGTATCTTGCAGAAAATCTGTGCTGTATAGCACCTTTCTAATTTGTACTAATTGACTAAAACACTCATGATGAATCATAAAATTTTGTGAATTGAAGAAATAAAATAACTATTAAGACTCCAAGGCAATGAATCCAGCCAAGTGTCTTCATTGTGACCAGAACGTATCCTAGCAACAAAATAAACTCTTCAGTGATAACAAAGAACAGATAATAGTTAAAGCAAATAACTGCTCATATCTAGTTTTGTATTCTATTTTTGGTTCTGATACTAATTTGTAGCCCTAGTTAAGTCACTAATCTACCTTCATGTGTCCAGGTCTCCTTCCATAAAATTAAAGGAAATTTTGGGGTATATTTAGCAAAAATGCAAGGAGCCAGACTAGGTTAAGTAAGATTAATTTAATTCAAATTTGAAGTCAATAAAAAAGGCGGGTAAATGTCAAGGAAAGCTCAAACCGCCCCTTATCCACCGATTCCAGATTTCACAAAACACGGCTTGTTCTTTTGATAGTGTCCAGAGAATAGCCTTTTTTTTTTATTATAAATTTATTTATTTATTTATTTATTTTATATTTGGCTGCGTTGGGTCTTCGTTGCTATGCGCGGGCTTTCTTTAGTTGTGGGTTGCGGTGCGCCACCCTCTCGTTGTGGTGGCTTCTCTTGTTGCGGAGCACAGGCTCTAGGGCACACGGGCTTCATTAGTTGCAGCACACGGGCTCAGTAGCTGTGGCTCGCAGGCTCTAGAACACAGGTTCAGTAGTTGTGGCGCACAGGCTTAGTTGCTCCACGGCATGTGGGATCTTCACCGACCAGGGCCCGAACCTGTGTCTCCTGAATTGGCAGGCGGATTCTTAACCACTGTGCCACCAGGGAAGCCCGAGACCAGACTTTAAACTCTCATTTTAAAGTATTGTCAAAGCCCAGCCACAGGGAGCAATAGTGATTTTTTTTTCTGTCTTTCCATTAACAATTCTTTATCCCTATCCCCTTCCTTCAGCTTTCACAACAGGATGATTTCTGGAGCAAGTTAGGGGCAAGGGAAAACAATCTGGGGCCTCATCTGTCTCCCTTCCAGCTCCTCTCCTCCAAGCATCTGTCCCACTCTGTGTACCACCTTGTTACAAAAAGGGACAAGGTAAGCTAGAGTCTGGAAAACTGCCACCACCAATGCCTCTTCTGTCCCCACCCACTCACCCATGGATGCCAGTAAAATCCCTACATTTGGAATCCACTCCTGGGCATGCCATAAAAATGTACTATGAGAAAGCATGCAGTGAATGTTTCTTCTCTATTAAGGGAATGTTATTAATTCTTTTAAAAAAATAATGTATCTTTGTTCTCCTCTAGGATATTTATTTTTCACTGCTAAAGAATCCAAGCCCAAACATTGCAATGAGTCCACAAGAACTCAGCTATTAAAAGCTACACTCATATCTTACCAAAGGTGACTCCTTGGTGGCCATTCTCAGCATTCGTTTCAGCAAATGAAAATGCATCTCAGACAGAAGCAAAGCACTCATTTACAAGTTAGCTCCCTTGCAGTTAATATATTGTTGGTAGGATTTAATGCTCTCATTATCTTTCATTATTTACAGCCAATGTATTAATATTCCATGAAATGTTTCCTCTGAAATGATTTTAATCTTCTTATTTAGCTTGTTCTAAACTCAACCACTTTATAAAATGAACTTGTTCCCCCTAATTAACTGTTCATGGGGAGCCCACACTACCCTGCCAGGAAGTTATTACTAACATGAAGTGTTCAAATGGCCCTTGAGGGAGCTGGGATGCCGGTAGGCTCGGTATTCATGGTTCCATCAATTCTTTCATAACCATGAGCTTCGATTCTGAGTAGCAATACTTTCTAACAGATACCTTAAAACCTGGACCAATGATTGATTATCTACATGTCCCAAACACAATCCCTTCAGTCGTGTCTAGGACTGCAACAGTCAACACTAGAAATGCATTTATTAAATCAAACAGCTCTTACTGATATACCTACCAAGACACTGTCACTGTGCAGGGCACTAGAGAGTAAAGGATATAGACGCCACAGTCACAGGGGTACCAAAATCATACAGGCAAGCAGAGGAAATTCCACAGGAAAGCTATTTCTAAAAATATAAGATATGAAAGATATTAAAACTGTGCACACAAAAAAATCATAAAACATTACGAGATTAATTGTCAAATAAGTCAACTAGACAGTTCAGAACAGTAAGAGATCACTGTGGGCTAGAATGAGCTGGGAAGGCTTTGCTGTTTTAAAGATGCTGCAGCAAAATCTTGAGGAAAGGGCGGGTTGAATGGTTACAGGTGGAGAAGGACATTCTTAGTCATTGCAAGACACTCTTTTACCGAGTACCTATTATGTGAGTACCAATCAGCTCAGGGTGGTACCTGCACTAACTCGTTTATACTGCAAAACTTACAGTAAGTAGTTCTTATAGCTTGATTTTTTTCCAAAAGACAACTAAAGCACAGAGAAGTCACACAGCTAATCTGTAGCAGAGCCATAGTCTGGACACACTGTAACTCCTAAATCAGTATTTCCATTCTACTATAGTGTGTCCCCTTTCGGCACTGGGAGGAAACAGAGTGAGAGAGAACTTGAAGACCTGACACTCTAAGTAGATGGGTTTGACTGCACAAAAGGGCCTAAGAAGTTGAACCGAGAGAGATAAGGATACAAAGGTGAACCTTGGAGGGCTCCGGATGGCATGAAGCGTCCTTCTGGGCAGACCCCCAACACACTGTGATGGAATGAACTCCCCGCAGAGGTCACACGCCTCAAGCTCCCCAGCCAGGAACAGGTGCCACTTGCCTTGGCAACTTTGCATTTATTCCTGTCCTTTCAGCTTTGAAAAACAGTCAGTTTAGACAGTTTCAAGCCACTTGTTCTACAAGACAAAGCCTCAGAATATCACAGCTGGAAGGACCCAGAGAGATGGTCTAAGGCAAGCCCCTTCACCATCTGAGTTCTTTCTTTCCCTAACCTAAGCCTTTCATCACCTGCGTCCAAATTTACATCACAGTTGAGAACTAGATACAAGACTCTGCCCTCTGGCTGTGTGATCTCAGACCCAAGACTTAACCTTTCTGTCCCTAAATCTATCCAAGGAATGATCTTTGTATTTGCTGCCCAGACAGCTTATGCATCTGTAAAACCCTCTTCAGATGTTTGATGCCCCAGCCTCAAAATGTTCTTGGAACATCATTACTCAGCTGGGAAAACTATATAGAGGAGTTCCCCAAACACTTTGCCTATAAGAACTCTCATCTAATATTTTAAAATGCCAAGAGTTCTCTCCTGGGAACTTCCCTGGTGGTGCAGTGGTTAAGACTCCCCGCTCCCAATGCAGGGGACCAGGGTTTGATTTCTGGCCAGGGAACTAGATGCCACATGCATGCTGCAACTAAGGAGCCCGAGAGCCACAACTAAGACACAGTGCAACCAAAGATAAACAAATAAATAATTTTTTTTTTAAAGAGTCCTCTCCCACTATGGCAGGTGTTTGTTTTGTACCTGTTGACTGAGAAAATAATGACCAAAACTTCTGCTGATATAGGCACTTTTTATTTTATTTTATTTTTTTATTTTTTTTATTTTTTTATTTTTTTTGTGGTATGCGGGCCTCCCTCTGCTGTGGCCTCTCCCGTTGCGGAGCACAGGCTCCGGACGCGCAGGCCCAGCGGCCATGGCTCACGGGCCCAGCCGCTCCGCGGCATGTGGGATCCTCCCAGACCGGGGCGCGAACCCAGTTCCCCTGCATCGGCAGGCGGACGCGCAAACACTGAGCCACCAGGGAAGCCCTAAGGCACTTTTTAGAGTGAATTTGCATTTCACTGTTTGGAACAGCATCTACACACAGTTGAAAAATAAAATTACCAATCCATGGGAGCCATTGTATTTATTCAGACTGTGGAAAATACTGATCTTCTAATAGATTTACCTTACTTCGCATTGACACTAAGGTCTTTCCAAAGATATTCAGCCCTCAGATTGCAAACCACTGACTAGAGCTATTTAACTAATTTGGTAATTATTATCCTCAGAAAGTTAATTTTTCCTACAGTTTCCTCATTTTATGGCACAGGATGTTAAATGCCACTGCTAAAGCAACCACGCGGAGAGTGTGTTTTGTTTGATGTAGGCACCGTAGATTACAAATATAAAGATCCTTAACTCACCTTCATAGCACAACAGTATTCTGGTAAAGAATCTAGAAAGCAATTGCTTAAAGGGCAGAACTCTTCTTTGGTTGTTTGCTAGTTTTCCCATCCGAAAGACCTCATTAAGAGCAAGAAGCTGAACAGCAGAGTTTTAAAAAAAAAAAAAAAAAAGAAGCAAAACTGCCTTTCCAAATTCAAGAGTTCAAATGAGATTGCATACAAATTGCTGGGGTCTCTCTTCGCTCAGCCTAGCAGCTATTATTCCTACTTCTATGTGACTTGCATGGCAAACACTGGAACAGAAGACTGAGACAAAGAGCCAGGACCAGGAAAGACAATAAAGACGCTGTGTCTGTTTCTTCGGCAATCTACCAGGCTAGTCTCTGCCTTGCAAATTTCTTCCACATGCTGCTGTCCATCACACAGGCAGCTTGTAGAAAACGAAAAAAAAAAAAAAAAGCCATCAGTTGTCATAGAAACAATAGCAATTTGTGCCACCTTTGTGCGAGCAGATAGAAAGCTCGCTGCTGCCGTTTGGTCAGTTTCCAAGGACACAGGTTGAGAAACACCCCCCGGCTTAAAAGGGAGCCCCTGAATTTCTACCAAGCCAGCAAACGGATACTCTTCAAGTGGGCTATCACATAGTTGCCTGGGATTGAAGGTTAATTAAAGTACAGTCCTGGATGTGGGAACAGTTTAAGAAAGACACATTCCTCGACCCCAAATTCCCCTGTGTGAGGTCTAACAAGGCGATTGTAACCTTGCACACTGGGGTCGTGCTGTGGGGAGCAGCGGGGAGCAGGGTGTTCAGCTCTCAGTCTGATGGGATCTGTTCTCATCAGATAAAGATGTAATCATCTCTAAGAGACTCTAATTAAGCTGGTGATTAAAGTTAGCTTTGGGAGAAGAAATATCCCAAGGGTGAGGCCGAGATGCCAGGGATCACGCTGACAGCGCACAGCCAGGTGGCTGTGGCCTTCCCTCAATTTAGGGCCTCTTTAAGATGGCTGCAGAATGGCTCCCCTTGTAAATCAGCAGGCTGGCATGAAAGAGTCACCCCCAGCCTCTCACAGCACATTCCAAAGGGCCGGCCGGCCCTGAGGCTCTCCCAGCCCGGGAAAGTGTCTGTCAGAGAGGTGTGACGCGGTGACCTTAAATATAAAACTCATGTAAAACTGCGGGTCCCATGGGCTGGTGGAAGAGAAAAAATTCCTGTTAGCAGAGCTTCTAGAAGTCTCTCTCTCACTCTTCACGCTGTTTCTACTTGTCAGTACGGAGAGAGTATCTAAGGGCTGTAGACACCATCAGGGAGAGGCAGGGTTGGAGCTGTAGAGCTCGGTGGTGAAACAAGCTGAGCAGAGGGTCTGTGACAGGAGGTCAAATCCAAGGGAAGGTCAGAAGAAAGCAGAGAGCGGAGGGAGAGGCATCAGGAATCACAAGGAGTGTGCGCAGGAGGTGGGAGATGGCCAAAGGTTCCCACAGGCTGGGAATATGCAGACTCCCACAGTAGACTAGACTGTCCATTTGAGGCTGGATTTTGAGACATGGTCCAAATTCACCCAGATGTTTTTCATGTGCCCACGCTCTGACAAGAATGAGTTACACACGAGATCAGCTGGATTTGGTTTAGCTGCATGAGACAGAAAATCAAAAAGAGCCCTGGCAAAAGCCAGAGGTTGGCAGACGAGGGCTGCTAAGGTGGCTTTATGGCAGTCAGAGACTCGGGCTCCTTTTAGCTTTCCATTCTGTCTCTAGGCTGTGGGCCTTGGCCTCATGCCCCATAGTGGCTATTATAGCTGCAGCCCTCACAGGCACATTCCAAACAGCTGGACAGATGAGGAAGGGCACACTCTTCCCCTTCTACAAAAGCTTGCCAGAAGTATCAACCAACACTTTTTTTTTTTTTTTTTTTTTTTGCGGTACGCGGGCCTCTCTCTGTTGTGGCCTCTCCCTTTGCGGAGCACAGGCTCTGGACACGCAGGCTCAGTGGCCATGGCTCACGGGCCCAGCCGCTCCGTGGCATGTGGGATCT
>NC_041217.1:94460677-94469174 GCF_002837175.3 Physeter macrocephalus
TCCGTGGCATGTGGGATCTTCCCGGACCGGGGCACGAACCCATGTCCCCTGCATCGGCAGGCAGACGCGCAACCACTGCGCCACCAGGGAAGCCCTTCAACCAACACTTTTGCATAAAACGTCCTGGCCAGAATCTACTCATATGGTCACACCTAGTTGCAAGGTACATATATGGAAAATGTGGTCTTCGGTTGGATTCACTGCAACTCTGAATGCATTACTAAGTAAAAGGGGAAATAGATACTTTTAGGTACCTAGAAGTCTCTGCCAGTCAGGGTATTTCTTCTTGGACTCTCTGATCATCTCTTTAGACTGTGTCAGTTATGGTCACAAAAAAGAAAACTGTTCCTCTGCTCCCTACTCACCAAATGTGTGTGTGTGTGTGTGTGTGTGTGTGTGTGTGTGTGTGTTTGTTGGGGGAGTGGGAAGTCCCACATCAAGCAATTATCCAACTCTCCAGACACCAGCCGTGTGTCCCACACTTTAATTCTGACGCGAACAGCCAGAGTCAGTGCAGACCCCACAGGTTAAGGGCTCAGTCCCATAAGACTGCATCCCCAAACCCCGCCAGGACTTCAGACACTAATTGCAAGTCCAGGCCTCCCACACTTCTGACCAACAGGCTATAAATTAGGGGTTCCCACAACCCCCTCCTTGTGTTCAATAATTTGCCAGAACAGCTCACAGAACTCAGGGAAACGCTTTACGTACTATTTCCGGTTTATTATAAAGGCTATAACTCAGGAACCATCAAATGGAAGAGCTACATAGGGCACGGTATGTGGCAAGGGGCGCAGAGCTTCCACGCCCTGTCCAGACACACTATGCTCCCAGCACCTCGATGTGTTCACCGACTTGGAAGCTCTCTGAACCCCTTCTTTTAGGGTTTTTATGGAGGGTCCATTACACAGACAGGGCTGATTTAATCGCTGGTGATTGAATTCAACCTCCAGCCCTTCTCTCCTCCCTAGGGGTGGGGAGGGGGAGAGTTGAAGTTTCTAACTCTCCAATCACAGGCTGGTTCCCCTGGCAACCAGCCCCCTATCCTGAAGCTCTCTAGAGGCTTCCAGTTACCAGTCACCTCATTAACATACGAAAAGACACTCTTACAAGCTGGAAATTCCAAGGGTCTTAGCAGCTCTTGTGTCAGGAACCAGGGACTGAGACCAGTCATAACCAAAAAGGTTCCTATGCCCCTATCACTCAGGAATTACAAGGGCTTTAGATGCTCTGTGTCAGGAACAGGGGTCAGAGACCAAACGTATATTTCTTATTATGTTTCCATCACACACTCTGCAGCAAGAAAGTCTTTGTTCAGCAATTTGTCCCCAGAGTAGAGCATGTCTTCCTCAAAGTTGGCAGGTCGTGCTGGAATTATGGCGCCAGTGGGAGGGAAGACATTTAAGGAGCTCCCATCTACGAGAAGAAACTCTGGAAGGTAAAGCCCCAGCGATGAGTCATCACCACCCAGAGACTGAGTTGTATAGCGGTGGCCCTGGCTCCAACTACTCGGGCCTTCCACTAAAACACAGTCAGGCCTGGCTCCCGTGATAGCCAGGGAGACCACGGTTGTAATCACAGCTTCACAAGCAATGGGATTCAGTCACTGAGTATTTACTCTCTGCAAACACTGTCAAGCCTCCCTGCCTCTGAAGATGCTTCTAGTCCTGCAAGTGAAACAATATGTAAATTACAGTTTAAAAGTGTGATAAGTGTGATGCTAGGTGTTGCAGGTGCACTATGGGAGATTCATCTAAATCATATGGGAGTCAGAGGAAAGCTTCTCCTGAGATGAAATCCTGCTGGGCTTGAAAGACAAGTAGAAGTTAGACTAATTGAAAAAACTGGAAAAGTATGTCCTGCAGGGGAGCAGCACATTCACAGATATAAATATAAAATAGGACATGTTCAAGAGAAATCCTCTGAATGGAGTATATGGTAAAAATGGATGGCTGGAGACCTAATCTTGAGTGATAACAACAGTTAAAACATATAATGCTTATCATGTGCCGGATTCTGTTACAAATGCTTTAGGTATAACTCATTTAATCCTCATGACACCTCTATGAATAAATACCTTATCCCCATTTTACAGATAAGGAAACTGAGTCCCAGAGAGCAAGGGCACACCGGTAGTAGGTGACAGCGGCAGTATCTGAAGGCAGGCAGTCTGATTGTAATGTCTATGCTTTTAACTGCCATACTGCAGTCTGGTGAGGGCCTTCCACATCTTGGCATTTGAACTTTTTCCAAAGGCAATGAGGAAGCTTTGAAGAGTTTTAAGCCAAAGGGTGATAGGATCACATGTCTGTCTTTAGAAAGTCACTCTAGAGGTTGTGTAAAGAAGGTTGGAGGGGATAATGTTGGAACGAGGGGCCAAACCTAGTCCAACACTCAGGAGCAGGACTCTGGTCCCAGGATATCTGGGCATGAGGCCGATGAGACAGGTTGACCAAAAAATTCCTGAAGGTCCATGGGTCCTGAGCAGGGGAAGGAGTCAGGAGCTCTGGCCCGGTGGAAGACGAGACCAGGACTCAGTTACCAGATCAGAAAGCAGAGAGTGGACACAAAGCAGGAGGCAAGAACCTAGCTCTGAGAAGCGGGTCTCAGGACATCAACAGAGGCTGACTTTGCGCGGGAAAGATGTCCTTAGGATTGCAGGCCAGGCAGAGGCTCAGCACCTTGGCTGCGCTGCGGGAGAAAATGGCCAAGGAGCGTGTTACCCTGAGTCCCTAGCACAGTCCTAGACCTAAGCCAGCCCACCCGCCAAACCTAGAAGCTTGCACCACCGGGCCTGGGACACTTGAAACACAACGGTTTAAGCAGATTCTAAAAGCAATCTGAATGAGACCACCGGGAACATTCAAAGGTCTGAGCCTAAGTTGCTCAGTGCCAACAAACAGATTTCAGAAGTTGTCATGCCATCTCTGTCATGTACAGAGAAGCTTCATCTGGCTTTTCTCTCCAGGCCCAGTCAGTCCATGGGCACTGTGTCTTCACCTCAACAGGAGCAAGGAGATCCCAGGCATAGAGCCGGTAGTAGGTCAGGCAGGGGCAGGAACTGGGAGTGGACCAGCGAGGGTATCCAGAGATTGTGACAGTTAAGGAGAAGGCATGACACAGCACAAGCCATCTGGGTCTTTAGCAAGCAGCACAAGCTCCTGATTCCAAGGAGCAGGTTTAAAAATCATGACACTTGTTAAAGAACGATAAGGGAGACTTTATTCAAGGGGGGCCATTGCGATACGCATGGGGGACCACTGCAATGGGGGTTCACAGTGGGAGTGAAAGGTTGGCTCAACTCCAAATATGACAAAGAAAAGTGGGAATTCACAGCCAAGGGGCAGGGTGGGGTCAGTGGATAGAAAATTACTAAGAGGAAACATCAGGGGTAAGGGAAGATTCTGGCTAAACCTAGCCTCCAGGATTCTCACTGAAGGCAAGGAGGGTGACCAGACCCCACCAGTGGGATATTGGAGGATGAGGAACTTAATTAGATATTGAGGGTGATCAGATATCAAGTGTGGGTTAAACTGACTTAGGATTCTTGCTAAAATTGGGCATTGAAGAGACAAATAGGGAAGTCCAAAAGTCGAGGCCTAGTTTAAAAAGGGCTTCAAAGGAGGCTGATTAGAGTTTGGTCAAGGAGAGAATCTTTGTCAGGGACTGGCAAAAACCAAAAAACAAATAAACCCCAAAAAACTCAATTATATCATAATGACAAATCAAGAACAGTCCATGCATCTTGTGTATTTTCTTTCTTATTATTTTAAAGTGAAGATAATAACCGTGCAGTTGAACACCATCATTTAAGTCTACATTTACTGCAAACTGGAGCCCACCTGGCCCTAAGGAGCAAAACTACCTATGAGTTCATTGCATGAAATCTGTCATCACAAAGCCATGCTTTAAATGATTTCACCCTTCCTTTTCCTATCCTTCCCCCACTCATAGGGAGCAGTGGGGCGTTTTCCGTTTGAATTTGTTGTTCAGAATAGATTTTGAGTACCTCAGGGTAAACTGAGAAATTGTGCCCAGGTAATATTTTTAAAATTAGAAAATATGTCTATCTTACATCCATAGGCATTTTTTCCTAGTACAGATCCCTACACGATCTCCTTCCCTGCTCCCCCAGAAGTAGGAGATGCCTTGAACATTTAAAAACTAATGAAGCAAAGACATGGGAGAAACTTAGATGCATATTACTAAGTAAAAGAAGCCAATCTGAAAAGGCTACATACTGTATTATTCCAACTATATGACATTCTGGAAAAGGTGGAACTATGGACATTAATAAAAAATCAGTGGTTACCAAGGATGGAGAAGGAGGGAGATGAATAGGCAGAACACAGAAGATGTTTAGGGCAGTGAAACTACTCTGTATGATACTATCATGGCAGATTATATGTCATTATACTTTTGTCAAGACTCATAGAATGTACAACACCAAGAGTGAATTCTAAGATAAACTATGGACTTTGGGTGATGATGATGTGTCATTGTAGGTTCATCGCTGATAAAAAATGCACCACTCTGGTGAGTGATGCTAATAATGGGAGGCTATGCATGTGCGGGGGCAGAGAGTGTATGGGAGAAATTTCTGTACCTTCCTCTCAATTTTGTTGTAAACCTAAAACTGCTTTTCAAAAATTGTCTTATTAAAAAAAAACCCCAAAACCTAATGAAGCCTCATCATTTTGAATTATACTATTTTGGAAAATGCAATCTTTTAATTTGTGTTGGGATGAAATTTACAGAAAGCGATTGCAGGAAAGTTTCTAAACCGCTTAATAGCACAAACACCATAATCAGGCCCCTGACATGTTATTTCGTTTCTGGAGATAAATATTCCTCTTTTGGGGATAGCTAACACAAAGGCAAGAGCCATCCTGTACCCACCACCTGATGTTAAGTGTAAAGGACCGATATGCAAAGGGGCCGGGGGAGCGAAAAGGAAGAGTGGGGAGACTTTGTCGATCTTACCCCCATCCCGCTCCCCGCTCCCCACAGTATTCAGGGCTGTGTTTAGTGCTGGTCCCACCGCTCCCCTCTCGCTGCAAAACCCCGCGGTGCGGAAACTCGAGCTGCGAGCGACACAGCAATGAGAAGTCCAGGAGCTGGAGGACAGGAAAAAGAGGCAGGCAGGGACACAAATGCAATGCTTGAGATCAAAAGGTGATCGCGGACTAAAGGTGGCGGGTCTGAATGAGGAAGTGGCATGTGGCGGGTAGGGGCATTCCCTGCTCACACTTGGCCATGAACCCTGCAAAGGGCTGCAGAACAATGCGGAACCGAGATGGCTGGTGCAGCAGGCAAATCTAACGCCTTTGACGCGGGGAGCTTGTCGGCGCTAAAACCTGACGTGCGGGAAAAAAAATAAATAAAAGAAAGAGCAAAGAGCAAAGGAAAGTCGGAAGTCTCATGTATATCAAAGAAAAGGGCTCGAAGAAATGCTGCAAAAAAATACTTCAGCTCAGGACGCTTCCGGAATTTGGGACGCTCATGTAGCCGCCGCCGCTGCCCTCTGCAGCTGTGACTCTGAGCGTTGCCTTCTGTTTAACTGCCACTTTGATACCACAGTCTTTTGAAGTCTTTTTTTTTTTTCTCGTATATTTGTCATTTACTTCTGCATCAGAAAGAAGTTACCGTTCCAGTGTTTACCCTCTCGCTGGGATCTGCTAGGAGCAGGGCAAAGGCAGGTCCATCGGCGCCCTCTCCTGGTGCTACTGCGAAGCTGCAGCAGGTGGAGCTAAGGAGAGAGGGCCTGCGTTTTCCCATGTCTGGGGCGGCAAATTTTTATTAAAGTTTACACCGTATCTGTGGTTTTCAAACTTAAGCGATCACCAGAAACGCCTGGCGGGATCGTTAAAACAAGATTTCTAGGTCCCGCCCCCAGAGTTTCTGATTCAGTAAATTTGGAGTGCAGCACGATAATTTGCAGTTCTAGCAAGTTCCCAGGTGATAATGATTAAGGGAGCACAGTCCCAGAACCACTACCGTCTGCACAAGGGACTGGGCGAGGTAGGAAGGCACGTTAGAAAATCAGTGGACCTTATTCTAAAGCAGGGAGGGCTCTGTATAAACTGCAAAAGCTTTCAACTTGACAGGGTGTCATTCGCGGTAGTAAATGGTGCCGCCTGAATGAGAACTAAGGTCTCAGCCCCCAGCCTGTGCTCTCCCCCTTGCAATGTGCTGAACCTCAAGTACCCTGACCGTGACCTTGATGTGTAGTAACATCTATAACTGCCACCTAGGGGAAAAAACACACCTCAAATGTTGCTGAGACAGGAGAATTTACCCCGCGCTCACACACCCACCGCCTCCTGAACGCTTTCCCCAGCAAAACCCACCCGTCTTCTGAAGCTCTGTGGCACCAAAGCGCAGTGGGGCTATGAATGTGGTACCTTTTCTCCCTGCGCCGCCCTGGTGTGTGGGAGTAAGTGTGAGAAAGTCAAGACTTTGTTGTTGCTGCTTTCAGCCATTTTGTGGCTCCGGGGTGCCCTCAGGATAGGTTCTTTAGTAGAGCTCTGCATCACACCTCCTGCTTCCCCTTTCTTCTCATTTGATGCTTTAAGTGCTCTGAATAATTACCGTTTGTCCTCTCTCCACATGAAACATCTGGGCCTGTGGGCCTTCTACCTAGAATGTCCTCTCCTCACCTGCTCTTCCTACCACCACCTTGTCTGAGGAACCCCTGTCATTCCATTTGGACAACCTCCCTTCACACCCCCCTCCCCAAGACTGAGTAGGAACCCGTGCTACAGTGTTCTCACTAACCTCCACACTCTCATGGCAATTGCACGTTCACTGGGCTGGTCCCACTAGACTCCTTGGGGGAAGGACTATGCCTTTTTCATCTTGGCACCTTCGGATCTAGCACAGTGCCTAGAGTATAATGGGTGCTCAGTACATACACTAGGAAGAATGAACACAGGGAGGTAGGATGGAGAATTTCTGCATCATGAATCCATGTAAACTGAAAAGGAGCAAAAGTAGGTGAGCCCAAAGAGCATTTGAAGGCCGTGAAGCATCACCATTCTCCATACCCAGGCCATGCAAGAAAAGCCACACTTCCTGGAAGAGACAGACACAGGCCTGCGAGGTAGAACCCTGGCAATCCCAGAACAAATCATAAAGTCAGAAGTGTCATGTTTGGGAGGGATCTTGGAGATTTCAGAAGACACAGAAAGATGCATGAATTGTCCCTGGTCCCAAGGTTTTTAGCAAACAATGCAAGCAGTACCCAGGCCTCTGGCCTCGCTATCTGATGTTTTCATCACACATTATGACACAGAGATTGGAAAAGCCCAGTGATGAAAAGGTGGGGCAGAAAATAGTAAGAGGGCGTCCGGACAACAGTGCCAGCTCTGGCAGCCACAGAGGTATGATGCTCAGATCTTGCTTCAAACAATAACTTACCAGCAGCTGCAAGGATTGCCCTGAGCTGACGCTTTACAGCTGTTAGCACCTCCAGGTTTCAAGTAGGCTTTTGCATCCAGGCCATGCTCATTCCTAGAGGCTCCCAGCCAGTGACTCAACGTGGAAGGGAGGGCTTCCCTGGTGGCGCAGTGGTTGAGAGTCTGCCTGCCGATGCAGGGGACACGGGTTCGTGCCCCGGTCCGGGAAGATCCCACATGCCGCGGAGCGGCTGGGCCCGTGAGCCATGGCCGCTGGGCCTGCGCGTCCGGAGCCTGTGCTCCGCAACGGGAGAGGCCACAACAGTGAGAGGCCCGCGGACCACAAAAAAACAAAAGAAAACAAAACAAAAAACGTGGAAGGGAGACTGGGACATAGTCATTTCTGCCTAACATGGGACTGCTCTGAGGGCAACGTTTACTTAAGAACTCCCAAGTGGATTGGCCGATACTGTCAGATCTGTACACCAATATGGCGCTTTCACTGCCAAGCCTGCTTCTTCTCCCTTTTATCTCTCACAGGCATCACCCCTCACTAAACCTCTTGTACTCCTAACTCTGTAACTGAGCAGGATGCTATGGGGCTTTCCTGGGGCAGACCCTGCCCCCATATCCTCTGCTGAAGCTCCCCTCTGAAGTACCCAGATAATAGAATCTCATGCATATTTCCTGAATTTTTCAGATGCTAAAAACCACCACCAAAAGGAAGAAATTGACTACTTGATGATCATGAGTACCTAGCCCCCGGAATTTTTGGCACCTAAGGATTGGTAATGTCGACTCCCCTGTTACCTCACCATCAACCAGTCAGAGAATTGTGCAGGAGCTGATCACTTACACTGTGACCCTGTCCCTCACTTTGCCTTTAAAACTGTTTTGCTGGCCAACAAACACAAGAAAGAATGCTCAACATCATTAATCATTAGAGAAATGCAAATCAAAACTACAATGAGATATCATCTCACACCGGTCAGAATGGCCATCATCAAAAAATCTAGAAACAGTAAATGCTGGAGAGGGTATGGAGAAAAGGGAACACTCTTGCACTGCTGGTGGGAATGTAAATTGATACAGCCACTATG
>NC_041217.1:94469268-94503163 GCF_002837175.3 Physeter macrocephalus
CCAGGAACTAAGGGGGGAGGGACGAGGAATGAGAAGCTCCACTGTGATGGTCCCTGGGTTAATAAGTCGACAGCGAAAGAAGACACTCAGTGTGGCTCACACCACTTGCTGCTCAGCTCAAGAAGATGGGAGACGCCTCCCACAGTGGAGCTTCTCATTCCTCGTCCCTCCCCCCTTAGTTCCTGGGGACCCCGCCCCCAGGACCCACCCCACTGGACACATCTCTATGGGACCAGACGTGCCTGCTGCCCTCTGGGAGCTTCCAGTCAGAAGGACCAGTGTCCCGTTACCATTACATACACTCCATTCTGTCCGTCTCTGAAACATGCAGGCTGTTGAGATGCAAGAGGGAAGAGATATGGGAACATATGTATATGTATAACTGATTCACTTTGTTGTAAAGCAGAAACTAACACACCATTGTAAAGCAATTATACTCCAATAAAGATGTTAAAAAATAATAATAATAATGCTTTGCTGAAACCCTTCGGGGAGTTGGGGTTTTTCGGGCACGAGGCACCCATCTCCTTGCAGGGCCCTGCAATAAACATTTCTCTGCTCCAAACTCCAATGTTTATTTGTTTCGCCTCACTATGCGTCGGACACATGACTTGCATTTGGTAACAACTCCACATTATCATCTACTTCACAGAGGACCTAGTACATCAGCCAAAGCCAGATGGGATCTCCAGAGGCAACAGTAGGAAACACAAAGGAAAGGGGGTCACTTGCAGCTGACCAAGTGCATCAATCCCAAGGTCCCATTGGTAATCTTGATCTCAGGTGACCTCGGCCTGCAGCGGCTTGAAGCAGGATCTCAGTTCCCTGACTAGAGATTGAACTCAGGCCGAGGCAGTGAGAGCACTGAATCCTAGCCACTAGACCACCAGGGACCAGTGGCCAGTGACAAGGCCCTGGCTTGTCTGCTTTATAGAGATAAATTTCAACAAAGAGACGAAAAGTAGTGAAACAAGTAAAGGGTTCATTAGGAGGAAAAAGTATGTGTGAATAGACACACGGGCGGGCTCAGAGAGAGAGAGAGTTACACCTTCGTGGTAGTTTAAATCACTTATATGGGGCATTTCTTCCAGGTTTCCTCTGGCCAATTATCTTGCATTGCCTGGCTCTGAGTTCGTATTTGGTATAACTCAGGGTCCCCTGCTGTGTACGCGTGCATCTCTTAGCCAAGATGTATTCTAGTGCAGAGGCCTATGGGAAGGTTGACACCCCTCCCTTTTTGGCCCTCAGGGAGTCTTTCTGTGCATGTGTAGTCAGGAAGTTCTCCTTGACCTCCAGAATGAGAAATATGTGGTCTGTTTATCTCTTATCTGGGAAGGACTCAGCTCCTCCCTGCCCCTACCTTTATCTTATCTTGGAGTATCTGCCCACAGAGAACAGGCTTCAGCTGCTCAGCCTGGGGCTTCCTTGAAGATAACAGAAACTGGTAAGTGTGCCTTCCATTTTACTAAAGATCCTCATCATTTCATGTTTTAAGGCAAGCTCCCTTAGCTCCAAACTTCATGCTACAACCAGTCACACAAAATCATATCCTTGACGCCCAGGGAAGATTCCCAGTGCATTAAATGAAAAACATCAGCCTTCCATCTCACAAGCATCACCTTGGCCTGCATATCTTTTTCTGGCTCATTGCCAGCACCAGAGTTCTGCCCCTTTTGTTGAAATGTCCTCAAAAAGGCAAGGAGAATTTAAAGAATTATCTATGCCTATAATTTCAGATCTTCTCAAATCTACATCTTCTGACATCCTAGAACCTTTTGGTTAAAAAGCCCAAGGTGAGGTGGGGAGAAAGAAACTAAAATTAGGAGTCTTATCAGATCCCTCCCAAATATTTCTCTAACCTATCCACTAGCTGTCCATCCTTGATGCCTGAGAGGCAGGAGAAGCCAAATGTACCTCAAGCATATCTTCCCATCAACTCCAACCTCACAGGCCTGAAAGCCTTCAAGGTATCAAAGGAAGAGAGAGAGAGATCCACCTCCAGTTGAGAACATAGTAGGGTTGGAGGAATTCGTCTCACTGAAAGGAGCTGCCCTTTGGGTGTTAATTTTAAAAGCAACCACACAAATCAGCCACACTTTGTACTTGATAGATTTTTTTAGCCCAGCATTCAATATTGCCAAGTAATTCTAATTGAGTTTCTTTAGCCAGCCCAAACTCCAGATGCACTCCTATCTTAAAATATGTCACTACCCACCCTTGCACTGTTCATTGCATCCCCAGAAGATCAACCTAAGTATACCTTTAAAACACTGCCTTCTCACATACATACAATGGAATATTACTCAGCCATAAAAAGAAACGAAATTGAGTTATTTGCAGTGAGGTGGATGGACACAGAGACTGTCATACAGAGTGAAGTAAGTCAGAAAGAGAAAAATACCGTATGCTAACACATATATATGGAATCTGAAAAAAAAAAAAAAATGGGACGAAGTGAGAGAGTGGCATGGACATATATACACTACCAAATGTAAAACAGATAGCTAGTGGGAAGCAGCCACATAGCTTAGGGAGATCAGCTCAGTGCTTTGTGACCACCTAGAGGGGTGGGATAGGGAGGGTGGGAGGGAGACACAAGAGGGAGGGGATATGGGGATATATGTATATGTATAGCTGATTCACTTTGTTATACAGCAGAAACTAACACACCATTGTAATGCAATTATACTCCAATAAAGATGTTTAAAAAAAATAAAACACATATATTAAAATAAAAACATTATTTTCAAATCATGAAAAAAAGAACAAAAAAAAAAACCATTGCCTTCTGCCACAATCATTATTTCTTGTTCCATCTGGCTCCCAAGATACATTTCCTGGTCAGCGTAGACCTAGGAACATGTACTGAACTACATAGTACTACATAGTAACTCTATTTTAGCTCCTACTGTCAAAGAGAGTTGAGAATTAGGTTCATTTTCTTTGCCTCTAGGCTCTTATAGAGCCCTAGGAACCAGAGGGTGGCTAAGAGGGCAGCGGCTTTATGTACCACCTTTAATCAGGGTTATGCTTAAGCCTTCCCAACAGATGAGAATCTGTGTTTAAAAGTGAATCTCAAGATGCTGAATGAATAAAAGAGGTCATTTCATTAATTATATGGTGAATAATGGACAATTCTGCACATAAAGGACACTGCCACTGGCTGTGCTACCTGTAGAAATCCAGCCTGCACAAAAGTGCTGCACTTAGAAGCATAATCTCATTGGCACACATTATGAGGAGATAAGTATGTAATGGGCCAGAAGTTACAGAACATTTCCCAGTTTGATAAATGAATCACAGCGACTCTCTGAAGTCCTCTGGGAACATGCATAAAAACCTGGGAAAAGGAACATCCTTCTCTGAGCAACTATGATCAACTCTCAGGGTATTTCCTGGGAATTTGTCGACAGTGAGGCCACTCGCTGAGCTGATTGTGTGTGTCATGCCATTAACCCCAAACTGGACACTCATTTCCAGGAAATCTACTGCACTTGAATCATTGTCTCTGTAGTAAGCATAAAAGAAGAGGGCATAACAATTTCTTCTGGAAGAAGCCTTTTTGCCTAGTTCTAGAGAATCATTTGCTGGGCATCAGCCTGGAATAATTCGCCCAGTCCTCATGACTCTTCTTAAAAAGAGGTTAATGATTCGTTACCAGATGTATTGGAAAAAATAGAACCTCATGAGTATTCCTGTGGCAATTGACAAAACTGAACTGAAATCCTAGGTCGATTATTTACTGCATATACATCTATGGAAAGCTGTTTAACCTCACTAGGACTTCATTTTCTCACCTGTAAAATAGGGTAATACCAACTGCCTTAAAAGTGGTTGCAAGGATTGAATGGAAGTCATCACGGTCGTGAAATTAAGAGCTGCTCTTTGGCACCAGACTCCTGTGTTCAGAATGGCTTCTTACCAGCTGTGTGACTTTGGACAAGTTACTTATCATCTCTGTTCCTCGATTTCCTCATAACAATAACACATACTTATAGTGTTGTTATGCTAATATAATGAGTTAGCACTGGTAAAAAGCTGAGAGCAGTGCCCAACACATAGTAATCACTCAAAAAGTGTTATTATTGTGGGCTTCCCTGGTGGTGCAGTGGTTAAGAATCCGCCTGCCAATGCAGGGGACACGGGTTCAAGCCCTGGTCCGGGAAGATCTCACATGCCGCAGAGCAACAAAGCCTGTGTGCCACAACTACAGAGCCTGCACTCTAGAGCCCGAGAACCACAACTACTGAGCCTGCGTGCCGCAACTACCGAAGCCCGCGTACCTAGAGCCTGTGCTCAGCAGCAAGAGAAGCCACAACGATGAGAAGCCCACACACCGCTACAAAGAGTAGCCCCAGCTCGCCGCAACTAGAGAAAGCCTGTGCACAATAACGAAGACCCAACGCAGCCAAAAATAAAATAAATAAATTTATTTTTAAAAAGAGTGTTATTATTGTTATTGTGTGTAAAGAACCAAGTGCGGTGCCTGCACTGAATATTCCAGACACTCAGTAAACAGGAGTTCTCTGTCTCCCCTATTCTCTTGGCAAAACTCCAGGGGAAATGTTAGGTAACATTACTCAGTACCTTTCATTTTCCAGTTCCTCTACGTAAATCAGGATTACAGCAAGGGATTGTCCCCTTATCTCCATGGACGCAGACCTCTTTGCCTCATTTCCCATTGGAAATATTTCAGATGTGACTGACCCCAAGTCCAACAAAAGTGACTTCTAAAGCCCTCCAACCTACCTGGCCCCAACCAAAAATACACTCCCCTCAACTCACCAACCCACCCAGGTGCTTCAAATACCCATGATTCCATTATCCAGCAAATATTTGCAAAGCACCTGCCATATATAAAGCAATAGGAAAGACACAAAGATGGAGCAGTAGTGAACTCTGCCTCCGGGACCTGGTGATTAGTAGGGGAGAGGAAGAACAAAAGGCACAGGCTGATAGCCACCATGAGTGGGAAACAAAGGGGGTCAGAAAACACTTCAGGAAGGAAGTAACATTGAGACTTATCTTAATCAATGTGTAGCATCCAAGGGAATGGGGAATTCCAGACGGAAGGAAGAACAGGAGCAATGATTTAGCTGTTAGAAAGTATGAGAAAAAAAAAAAAAGAAAGAAAGAAGAAAACAAAAACTAAAGCAAAACAAAAAAAACTGACTGGGAGTTCCCTGGTGGCCTAGTTAGGATTCTGGGCTTTCACTGCCATGGCACAGGTTCAATCCCTGGTCAGGGAACTGAGATCTCCACAAACCATGTGACATGGCCAAAAAAAAAAAAAGAAAGAAAGAAAGCATGAAAGACATACCAGGAAGGGTACGAAGTTGTCCCCTCTGGCAGGAGCTTAGGATAAATAAAAAGTTAGAGTTGGAGATAAAAAAAACGTTAATGGTGTTTAGGGTAGAACTGGGAGAGCATCAGCATATCTATAAAGTAGGGAGCCAATGAAGGTTTTGGAAAGATAAGTGGCATGCCTAAAGCTGGTTCTTGGATGGCAAATCTAACACCATCGCAGAGGATGAGTTGGAGAGGAGAGAGATAGGAGTTAGGAGATTATTACAGGAGCACTGGTGAGAAAGGAGGCTATTGGTGAGGGTGGGATGGGAGAGTGAGGAAGATATGGGATGTAGTGGCCACAGATGTTGACCAATGATTGGACTGGGAGGTGAAAAGAGAAAGAAACCAAGGATGAGCTGCAGATCTTGAACCTAGCTGCCTGATGGAACACAGGAGCCATGCCCTCCACAGAACTAGGGGAAAAGAAGATTATGGCCTTGGCAAGAAATGATGACTTGGGTTCACCCCTCTGAGAGTTAGTCCTGCCCTCTCCACAGTCTTTTATGAAACTGCAAATAGAGGGAATTACTTTCTCAGGTCTTTCTTTATTTACAGGGGGAGGTCTCTATGAAAATCATAAGGCTCTGGGACTCCTGAGTAGAGAGGAAAGGGTGACAAAAGCAGAGGCAGAGATGGGAATAAATCCTCTCTTCCTCCTTCAGGCTCCTCTGACAAGCTTGTCTCCTGCTCATGGGAAGGAGAAATGATGACAGGAGGAACTTCCCCACCAGAATGTAACTGCTAGGAGGGCAGGGAATTTTTCTTTTCTGTCTTGTTCAGTGATGTATCTCTAGTGCCTAGAGCAGTCCCCGCAAGAGTGGGAGCTCAATAATGTTTGTTGAATGAACGGATGATCCCTGTTTCTAGGCTTATGAAGAAATGAAGACTAGGTCTCTCATAGCTCACTCAGGCTCCCTCTCCCAACCTCAGTAATCTACTCTGTTCATTCTTTTAATCTTTTTTTTTTTTTCCATCGTTGTCCAAATACACCTAGAACTAATTCTCAAAGAGTCCTGCTTTATAGTCTCACACTCTTGCAAAGCTCTCAGGAACTGACAATCGCAGGCAGGATAACAAAGGAAATGGCAGCTCTCCGATGAGCAGGAAGCTGGATATTTACGATGTGAAGCAAGCACAGTCCCTTGCTGGGGAAGAGGCTGGATTTGGAAGTATGCAAGTGTTTGACTTCTTTTCTTGATTTTATTTTCTGTTTGTTGGCTCACTGCAAGATTTCCATTGCTTGCCTCTTAGACTATGATTTGGAGACTGGAATGCTATCCAGAATATAATGTGAGTCTCTTTTGATGCTATGTGAGGATGCCTTACAACCAGTTTTGGCAAATTTGAGGAGTAGATTCCTCTGTAGACTCTCAAAAAGCATCATAAGGTCCAGGAGTTGGTCCAAGAGAGAGGACATCAAGGTGAAATATGTTTAAGTGGATAAGGAGTGGGAATTGAAAGGATGTTATTGAAAAGAGTAGTTTATGAGTCAGGTTGGTCTTGACATCAGAAGTTGTAACCTCAGGCCCACCCATCCGGACTCATTATAGTTAAATTGTATCTTATCTTCCTTTTCTACTTCCTGAGACTTAATCGTGGTTTCCTCAGTTTTATCGGCTACCTAAAACTTTTTTAAGATAAAAGAATGTTTTCTTTTTTGGAAGCTGCTACTCAAGGGCTCAGACTGATTTCCAAACCTGCAAGTTTAAACTAGGTAATGCTTGACATGAGCCACTCAAACCCCTCTTTTCAAATTATACTCTGGGGTCATTTATTACGTGCCTATTGCAAGACAGGCACAGCAGGATGGGGAGAAGAGAGATGAACAAGACTGTCTCTGCCTAAAAAAAACCACACACACACACACACACACACAATTTCTGTGTAGAGAAAGACACACAACGAGCTCTTCTAGAACAGGCCATGGGAAGGTCTGACACAGAGCCACTGAAGGTTTTTGAGCAGTAAGTTTTGTGATAACCAGGCTTAGCCTTTTCAAATGGCTTCTACTTTATCTCTGTCATGACTAACTTCATTCCTTCAAGGATGTGTAGGAGAGAAGAATGATTTGCTCATTGTACAAATATTTAGTGTTGAGTCCATTCTGAGCAATTACACAGGCACCTACTTCTAGTTAAATCCCAGAGGACTACTCACAATTGAAAGCAATTAGAGAGAGCTAGAGCTGAAGGTAAAGAAAGTAATTGAGTTCAAGGGGAAAAAAAATTACCTGGGTGAGGAAACCAGAAAGAAAAGATGAAAATGGTAGGGAGAAAGGGAGGTGAGAGACATGTGCTATCTAGGAGAGAGACAAGATGGTCTAACCCAGAGGCGTGAAAACACCAGGACCTATCAAGATGCTTGCCACCGGGCCATGTCTGGTTTCTCCCCAGGACTTAGGTCAGTGCCTCACATATTGTATTGAATCAAATATTTGTGGATGAAGGTACTAAGAAACAATCAGGTATATTTCATTATAATCCTTATACTTGTGAATCATACTTGTTCTCTTTGGAAAGCAAAGCTTAAACTCTCTCTGCCATCTCTGTTTAATCTCCCAGGTCATCTTCACATATACTAGGTTACCATATCACATTGTATCACTTAGACATTTTCCTCTTGCAAATAACCTACATCTTAGGTTACTTGCAGTGTTCGATTTTAATATTGTAAATATAAAGGAAAGCAAGAAGGTATGACAGCACTACACTGCAATGGAGTTCCCCGGGAGGAACCCAAAAGGGAATCAATGAAGGTTCCATGCTGGTTTGCAATTAAAAGTCAATCCTGGTCACCTGCTCGTGCATCTCTGCCTCAGAAGCAGCAGCTCTGCTTCTCCCTCTGGTTGACTCTTCAGGAACAAGCTTCTCTCTCCCTCTCTGCTTCTTTTCCTCTGCTACCCCTGTTCCATCTCTCCCTTCCTTCTACCTAGCATCAGATTTCCACACGGAGAGAGCATGAATGGGTCGGTAGTAACCCAATGAGGGCTGCTCCCACTGGACAGAGTTCTCGCACCTGCGAATCTCACAGGCTACTCCACAGGATCTCAATGGCCGGGGTGCCCATCTCCACTCCATTCTGTCCGTGAGGCAGTGTGTGTGAAGGGAGCTCCCTGAAGCTTCCTGAAGGGCTCAGAACGTGGCAAGCACTTAGGGTTTCATGAATTTTCATTAATTTAAATTAATTTAGTCAAACAAGTATCACAGGGCTATCCAGAATTAACAGAATATTGAAAACATCATTTATCCAAATCTGAACTCCTGAAATTCCAACCAACCACCACCCCCTACCCCCAGCCGACCTGCTCTTCCCACAGACCTCTTCATCTCAGCTGAAGGCAACTCTATCCCTCCAGTTACTGTAAAATTGGATTCTTCTTTGATTCCTCTCTTTCTCTCACATCCCACATCTGATCTACCTGGAAGTCCTTTTGACTCCCCTTTTAAAATATATCTGGAAACTTACTTCTCACGATCTCTGCCATTACCACCATGGTCCAAATCACCATCACCTCCAGCCTGGAATTATTGCGGTTTCTCCTAACTGGTCCCCACATACCACACCCACACTTGCTCCCCACCCATCTATTCTCAACACCGCAACCAGAATGGTCCCTCTAAACCCCAGAATGGTCCCTCTAAACATTGGTCGGATCATGTCACCTGTCTGTTCAGAACTCTCTAGTAGGGATTTCCCTGGTGGCGTGGTGATTAAGAATCTGCCTGCCAGTGCAGGGAACACAGGTTCGAGCCTGGGTCCGGGAAGATCCCACATGCCGCGGAGCAACTAAGCCCGTGTGCCACAACTACTGAGCCTGCACTCTAAAGCCCATGAGCCACAACTACTGAGCCCACGTGCCACAACTACTGAAGCCCGTGCGCCTAGAGCCCCTGCTCTGCAACAAGAGAAGCCACCGCAGTGAGAAGCCACGCGCCACAAAGAAGAGTAGCCCCCGCTCACTGCAACTAGAGAAAGCCCGCGCACAGCCAAAATAAATAAATAAAATTTTTAAAAAAAAGTGTCAACCTCTAGTCCCTCCCTCTCTATGATCCTGAACTGTAAAGATTTGTTACTTCAGCATGACAGGTGGGGGTGGGGGGCGAGGAGCTCCATGGGACACAAGGAATCAGATCTTAATTCATCTTTTTGCCTGATGTAATAAATCTGAAAAGACAAAACAGCTTCAGAATGATCACAACAAAAGGTATTGTAAAATAAATTGAATGTGTAAATTTTTACACAATGTGAAATAAAGAATTGATCCAAATGAGCTAGAATTTATCAGAGAAGTGTCCCTGGAAGAAGTGGATTTTGAATCAATCCTGGAACAGGTGGAGAGAGATTGAAATTTCCCAATAAGGGAAGGACAAAATTCTTTTTGGTGTACACGAGGGGAAGGAGGAAGAGGGCATGGAGACAGGAAGCAGTGAGTCATATATCGGGGAGGAGAGATAGAGGGTCCTAATGTGGGATACCATAGTCATTGGGGGGACTCTCCATTATGGCAGAACAACAAATCTACGGTGCAGCAGACTCGGCTAGAAATCTGAGCACAGCAAGCATGACTCAAGACCGATTTAGATTCTGGGAATAAAAACCGAGGAATGAAAATGTGCTCATGAGAGACAATCCACAAAAAGAGAAAAGACCAAAGACCACAATGAAAAATCCCAAGGGTAGCATCGGGTATTCCATTCCAACCGAAGCATAAAATTTCAACTGTACTGCATTTCCCAGAGCTACTTCAGTCACTGGGCTCATCAAATCCAATTCCTCCTTTTGGTGGTCAAAAAAATTGAAGCCACAGAGACTCATTAATGTAAAGAAACTTGAGGTCATCTGTCCATATTTTCTGAGATGGTGCTAGACTTCCTACCATTTCTCTACCTCAGGCACTCAAAACCCTTAAAAAGACAAAGAGCGTTAATGCCACAGAGGGCACACGTCTAGAAAAAGGGCTTTTAACAACCAAAAGGAATTCCGTCCCCTTCAAAGTAGTTTCACTACTACTTCAAAGTAGTAAGTATATACTTAGTTCCAGCTGCTAGCACTCAGCCACACATCTTTTTATTATTTCTAAATTTTGTTTTCTCCGGATATATGTATACGTATAGCTGATTCACTTTGCTGTACAGCAGAAACTAATAACATTGTAAAGCAACTATATGCCAATAAAAATTTTTAAATAATAATTTAAATTTTTAAAAATTAAATTAAAGATGCATTTTTAAATTTATTTATTTATTTATTTTATTTATTTATTTTTTTGTGGTATGCGGGCCTCCCTCTGCTGTGGCCTCTCCCGTTGCGGAGCACAGGCTCCGGACGCGCAGGCCCAGCGGCCATGGCTCACGGGCCCAGCCGCTCCGCGGCATGTGGGATCTTCCCAGACCGGGGCGCTAACCCGGTTCCCCTGCATCGGCAGGCGGATGCGCAACCACTGCTCCACCAGGGAAGCCCAATTTATTTGTTTTTATTTATTTATTTTTGGTCGCATTGGGTCTTCGTTGCTGTGCATGGGCTTTCTCTAGTTGCGGCGAGCGGGGGCTACTCTTTGTTGTGATGCATGGGATTCTCATTGCGGTGGCTTCTCTTGCTGCAGAGCACGGGCTCTAGGTGCGTGGGCTTCAGTAGTTGTGGCATGCAGACTCAGTAGTTGTGGCTCGCAGGCTCTAGAGCACAGGCTCAGTAGTTGTGGCACACGGGCTTAGTTGCTCTGCGGCATGTGGGATCTTCCTGGACCAGGGATCGAACCTGTGTCCCCCACATTGGCAGACGGATTGTTAACCACTGCTCCACCAGGGAAGTCCCCCCAAATATAAAGTTTATTGAATCTTTATCCTTTGAGGTAGATGATTATGAGAAATAGCCAAAAATCCTTCAGTTCTAGTTCTGGTGACTAAGGTATATGATCAGACTGGGGACGACACCATTTTTATTATAGTAAAATGAATAGATTGACTTTCTCATGTGGTTTCTTTCTGAGTGCTTTATAGAGAGCTGTTGTTTCTCACTCGGGTGCTGCAGAGGGAATGGATGGCTTCTATGGTCCGTGCCATCAGGAAACTTACATTTTAAGGCAATACTTACACAAGTGGACATGTTTATACCTGTGAAAGTGAAATACCATGATGTGTGAGAAGAGAGTGAGCCATTAGTTTGGTTTGAGAAACAGGGAAAGTAGCATTTTAGCTGGCATTTTGGGGGAATAGATAGAATCAATAAGCAAAACAAAGAAAGGAACAAAAAAGAACATTCCAGAGTAAGAAAAAACAAAATCACAGCAATGTGAAAGTGCAGGGTGAGTTCAAGAAATAACGAACTGTTCTGTGGTTGGAGCAACAGGCGCTTGGGAGAATGGCAGTGGAGATGATACCAGATGATGGAGGAACATAAACATCAGACTCAGAATTGCAGCAGACCCAAGAGAGCACTTCCAGGCGTATTTTGAACAACTCAGCTTTGTTAGAATAAACGGGTAGCTTCCCAAGATAAGTATTTTGAAGAATAACACTCTTTGGAACTCTCAAGGTCCAGGACCACAGGAACACACATCAGTCTCCCTTACTTGATAACCATATCTGATACTGGTATATCTCCACAGAGGAAAATTACTCACCAATTAGGTAAGAAATCAGGCTTCAGAGCACCAAACGAATCATCAGCAGACCAACAGCAGAGGAGGAGAGTCAGTCCTGCTGGGCAGTCTGTCATATGAGGTTACAGAGTATGAAGACAAACTCTTCCAGGAAGCCCTCTTGAGAAAATCTATTTCTGCCTCAGGGGAATTTGAGAGGTCTCTCATAGGGTCAGGAGTCACCCGGGATGAGGTGGCAGGGGTGGGGACACATGGATCAAGCTTGGAAAGAGCCCAGCCTGGTGAAGTGCTGAGGTCGAGAAATGGAGGAATGGAAGAAGAAGCCTAATGAACTCTCCAGCACCAACACAGGATGGAAGTGATGGGAGTGTGAGAGGAAGACCACAGCCAGCTCAGCCTGCTGGTGCCCAAGACGAACACGGAGGGCTCAGGATAGAGCAGCCATAGCAGCAGGATTCATTCTGAACGCCACCAGCTGGTGGTCCAAAGCTACCAAGATAATTCCCTGTCCTGGTCAGAACTGGTCCTAGAACAGTGGCTCTCAAGCTTGGGATACACCACGGTGGTCTGGAGGGCTTGTCAAAACACAGATTGCTGATATTGTCAAAACATCCCAGGGCTTCCCTGGTGGCGCAGTGGTTGAGAGTCCGCCTGCCGATGCAGGGGACGCGGGTTCGTGCCCCGGTCCGGGAAGATCCCACATGCCGCGGAGCAGCTGGGCCCGTGAGCCATGGCCGCTGAGCCTGCGCGTCCGGAGCCTGTGCTCCGCAACGGCAGAGGCCACAACAGTGAGAGGCCCGCGTACCGCAAAAAAAAAAAACAAATCACCCCAGAGTTTCTGATTCAGTAGGTCTGGATGGGCTGAAGAATTTGGCTTCCTAAGGACTTCCCAGGTAGTGCCAATGCTGCTGGAAACCACTGGCCTAGAACTTGATGGGCCAGAGTGCTCAGGTAGTCTTCAGTAGCTGAATCTAAGAGGAACTAGAGAGGGTAGGAGTTGATAGTTTCCAGCCCGGGCTACCTGAAGGGGTTTTATATGCTCAGGAGACTGATAAGCATCAAAAGACAACAATCAGGGCAGTGGTGATGCAATAGAAAGAGGAGAGGAAGGGAAGACTGTTTCAAAGGAAGGAGTTCAAGAAGGAATCTGGCCCTTTGCCCAGAGTAACCACCTGCTGGAAGAGGAAGGAACTGAACCACTGGGTAGCACTGATGACCCACAGCTCTGCTGTCACCTGGCTGCCTCTGGAATCATCTAGGAATCTTTTCAAAAACACCAGGCCTTGGGCCCCATGCCCGGCAGGCTAAATCAGAATCCCTGCAGGTGGGGCCCTGACTGTGGGAGCAAAAGAAAGCTCCCAGGTGATTCTCATATGCAATTAGGACTGAAAGCCGCTGGTCTAAGGAGAACCTGATTCTGTCTAGAGCAAGAAAAGAATATATAATCGGGGAATCTATGGAATGAGGAGTTCATCTCCAGTTAACTTAACCTTAGCAAGATTTCCGCACTGACTGGTCCTCCCTTGGCTCTGTCCTTCTCAATCCTTCAGATTCCCTTTACTGCTGGTGACATTCCAGAGTCTGGGCAGCATCTCTGCTCTGCTCCCCCCACGCCTTGCCAACTGTGAAGCACCACTGCGGTCACAGCAGCCAAACATCCTAAGAACTGAAAACACAGAACCAGGCACTTTCTGGAGCTTTCTTTCTTCTTGTCTCTCAGAGGCCTGACACCAAGCGCAAGTTCAAATGTTTTTTTTGTCTCTGCACAGCCACAAGTCTATGAATCATTCATTTTATAACAAATCAAAAATGTAGGTTTAAGAGTTATGAAATGCCCTAGTGAAAAAGAAGATTTATAGATAAGCTAGTCAAATATTTTATGGATAGATAGTCTCGGTTTAGTGAAATATACGTGAAATTTCACATGAAAGTCCAATATATAAAATGGGTAAAAAGCACTACAGAACGGTGTGAATGCTATGCTGCTATTTGTGTTAGTAAAAGGAAGGAGGTGAGGGACTTCCCTGGTGGTCCAGTGGTTAAGAATCCACCTGGCAATGCACGGGACACGGGTTCGAGCCCTGTTCCGGGAAGATCCCACATGCCACAGAGCAACTAAGCTCCTGCGCCGCAACTACTGAAGCTCGCGGGCCTAGAGCCCGTGTTCCGCAACAGGAGAAGCCACCGCAATGAGAAGCCCGCGCACTGCAACAACTCAGAAGTCTCCAGCTGAATAAGGTGCTTGAACATCTCATCTTTCATAAAACACAGCTTCAAGAGAAACGCTGGTAAGAGGGATCCTATAAATCCAAAATAACTCATGGAGAAACTTTTGTGTTTAAATGTTAAATAGCCTTTGTACTTAAATGTTAATCACACCTATGAAAAAAATGTATAATCTCAGTTCCACAGGCAAGGGCAATTTATATATTTTGTATTAGTTCATCTCATCAATAAATTGTTCTTATCTTTTTTTTGGCTAAAAAAAACCAAAAAAGAACTCCAACTTTTTTTTATTTTTAAAATAAAAATATTTATTTAATTTAATAAAAACTCCAATTTTATATTATCTTGCACTTCTTTGTGTAAGTGCAGTGGGGTGGGAAGTGGTGGTGGTGAGGCAGCCTACCATCTTGATTGGAAGTCCTTTTGATGGGAACATTTTTTTTTAAATAAGTTTATTTATTTTATTTATTTTTGGCTATGTTACGTCTTCATTGCTGCACGCGGGCTTTCTCTAGTTGTAGCGAGCAGGGGCTACTCTTCGTTGTGGTGCACGGGCTTCTCATTGCAATGGCTTCTCTTGTGGCAGAACATGGGCTCTAGGCGCGTGGGCTTCAGTAGTTGAGGCATGTGGGCTCAGTAGTTGTGGCTCGCGGGCTCTAGAGTGCAGGCTCAGTAGTTGAGGTGCACGGGCTTAGCTGCTCCGCGGCATGTGGGATCTCCCCAGACCAGGGCTCGAATTCGTGTCCCCTGCATTGGCAGGCAGATTCTTAACCACTGCACCACCAGGGAAGTCCGAGCTTCCCTGGTCTGGGAACTAAGATCCTACATGCTGCGTGGTGCGGCCAAAATAAAATTTAAATAAAATTTTAAAAAACTTAAAAAAAGAAAGGAGGTGAGACAATATGAGGTGGGGGTGGGTAATCTCTAGAAAGATAGACAGGTGACCTTGGTTTCCTGCAAGGTGGGGGACTAGGGACACGGTAGTAAGAAGACTTTTCACTGCGTATGCTTTTGTACCTCTTGGATTTTTAATAATGTGCATGGATCACCTATTCAAAATTAATTTCTTAACAATTAATTTTTCGCAGTGGAGCTCTTCCGGTTGGAGCAGGCTGGACCTCACCTTGCCCCCTCTTCACCTCGCTCTGAACCCTCACCCCCAGACGAAGCCCCATCAGGACTTCTAATCCCATGAAATACCTCAGAAGATGGGTGCCCCCCTACCATGGGATCCAGTTAGAGGACTGCTGAACATTTTCAACCCCACATTTTTTAGCCAGAATTGGTTCCTAGAGAGGTCAAGTGACTGGCTAAAAGTCACACAACTAACAAATAAACCTAAATCTCCTCATTCTTTCTTCAATGTTTTTTCCATGAATCCTCAAATATAATCCCTTCAACAGAGCAGATCAGACATTTGTTGAACTTCTATAGCTATGCCTAAGAGATACCATTCACACATGCACACATCAGTGGCAGAGAAAACTTATTGACCACATACCAAATAAATAAGCACAAGCCTCACTATCACAGTATTGATTACATGGAAATAAGCACCCTCACCATTAGTGAAAGTTCATGCTATTAAAGGATTATGTAGCTTATTTGGATATTTTTTAGCATGAGTCACAAGACAAACATTTGGAAGATGAAAGCACCATATATAGAAAGCAGCCCTGCTGCTTTTCATTGGTGCTGGCACAGCCCCAGTGGCCACTAGGTGGCGTAGTGTCCTAACAACAGTAAAGCCGCAGGCCTAACGCCCTTAGAAAGTAAAACCGTGAATTAATAAACCACAAGTGATCCATCTGGCTACACACACAGCCTTGAGGCCCAGACGGAATTATTAGTACAAATTCCAAATAATTCCTCTATCTTTTGATGACTTATGTCCTCTATAGTAACAGCCAACAACGCTTTAGCTTACGTCAAAAAGCAGGCTCAAACCAGCTGCCCTTGGGCAGAATCTGGTCAGCAGCAGTGTGTTTTTGCCTAGGGCAGTGTTTGGTTTTGTTGTTTTGTTTTAATCCTAAATGCCATTAGGTGGAGCAGGCCCTCCCAGAACACCCACCACTCTCTAATGTCTTATTTTGGGCTTATCCACACACTTGCATGGTCCCTGAGGCATGACGTTGGGATCCCTGCTAAAATGTCTTTCTTAAATACACAATGACTCCACAGTTGCAATCGAACTGATCTCTCCAGTTATCTGGGGCTTTCCCACCTCCATCTATCTTTTCTCAAGTCATTCTTCCACAATGACTCCTCCACGGCATGTCCATTGTTTTGCAATCCTTCTCATTCTCTTTTTTCTTTTTAATTAATTAATTAATTTATTTATTGGTGGCATTGGGCCTTCGTTGCTCGGCGCGGGCTTTCTCTAGTTGCGGCGAGTGGGGGCTACTCTTCTTTGAGGTGCGTGGGCTTCTCATTGCGGTGGCTTCTCTTGTCACGGAGCCCGGGCTCTAGGTGTGCAGTCTTCAGTAGTTGTGGGGCACGGGCTTAGTTGCTCTGCTGCATGTGGGATCTTCCCGGACCAGGGATCCGGGAAGGTGGATTCCCAACCACTGGGCCACCAGGGAAGTCCCTGCAATCCTTCTCATTCTTGAAGGCCCAGATTCAACGTCACCTTCCTCAATCATACCAGCCTGAAGTGCATTTTTCCCCTACTTTGACCTGCCAGGGCATACAGAGCCTATACTACTTAGTTTGTGCTTATTTTCTGCTCCATTCCATTAGCTGTCTTTCATATGTCTCAGCTATTTGTAAGTTCTCTGAGGGAAGCAAAGAGGTCTACCACTTCGTGTGTGTGCGTGTGCGTGTGTGTGTGTGTAATGGTATCCTGTACAGTGCCCTACCCTGCTTTTGATTTCTTCCAATTCAAAAACTATGTGAACACCTCCTTAATGGGGACTAATAGGAGACACGGTGGTTTAGAAAAAAGTCTTTTTTTGTGTGTGTGTGTGTGTTACGCGGGCCTCTCACTGTTGTGGCCTCTTCCGTTGCGGAGCACAGGCTCCGGACACGCAGGCTCAGCGGCCATGGCTCACGGGCCCAGCCGCTCCGCGGCATGTGGGATCTTCCCGGACCGGGGCACGAACCCGTGTCCCCTGCATCGGCAGGCGGACTCTCAACCACTGCGCCACCAGGGAAGCCCAGAAAAAAGTCTTTTTTAGAATATCATGAAAGAAATAATTTATTGATGCAAGTGAAACCATGCACCTCATATTGGGACTTGAACCCACATGCCGGGACTCGAACCCAGCCAAAACCCAGATTGGGACTTGAATCCACGTGGCCGGGACTTGAACCCAGCCAAAACCCAGACTGGGACTTGAACCCACACAGCTGGTACTCGAACCCGGCCTAAACCCACAGTCTTTCAACTGAGATCACACACTTGTTTTCAGGGCTTAATGAAGCTCAGGTTCTTGATGTCACATCGCAGAAAGAATTCAGTGAGACAAAGTGATAGCTAAAGAGTGGATTTACTTAGAAGCACACTCCACAGACAGAGTGTGGGCCATCTCAGAAGGTGAGAAGGCACCAGGGTATGGGGTTGTCACTTTTTATAGGAGTGGGTAATTTCATAGGCTAATGAGTGGGAGGAGTATTCCAGCTATTTTAGGAAGGGGTGGGGATTTCCAGGAATTGGGCCACCACCCACTTTTTGATCCTTATGGTCTTGGAACTGTCATAGTGCCTATGGGTGTGTCATTTAGCTTGCTGATGTGAGCGTATAATGAGGCTCAAGGTCTAGTGGAAAAAGTTGAATTGTCTGCCGTCTTGGACCCATTTGGTTCTAATCAGTTTATGTCATGTCCTCGGGCCATGTCATTCTTTCAAAGGTTGTGCCCTGCCTCCTTCCCTCCTGTTTCACAAGTATATGAAAAATTAAAACTAAGCTACAACTTCATTGTCTCCCCCAGGTACTAAGGGGATGTATCACAGGGTTCAGTATAAGATCTGGACTTGGACAGCCTGGGTACACATCATTGCCTCACCCTTGACAAGCTGGGTAACCCTGAGGGAGTTACTTCACTTGCTAATAATAAGATAATGATAGCACCTACTTAAGAGGATTTGTTTTTATTAATATTTTACTTTGAAATGACTTTAGAAACATTGCAAAAACTGTAGAGAGATTCTATTATACAGTCTTCACCCAGCTTCCTCTACTATTAACATCTTACATAAATGTAGGTCAATGACCAAAACCAGGAAACTGACATTGGTACAATACCATTAACTACATCTACAACCTTGTTTGAATTTCACCAGTTTTCCCACTGATTTCCCTTTTCTGGCCCAGGATCCAATCTAGGTTCCCATATTGCATTTGGGTATCATGTCTTCTTCCTCTCCTCCAATCTATGATGCTTCTGGAAAGCCCAGGCCAGTTATTCACAATATGTGTCTCATGTTTTCTAATGAGTAAATTGAGGTGATGCACTTTTGTGCAAGCATGTGATGTTGTGCTCTTCTCAGCGCATCATATGTGGGAATACATGATATTGCTCTGTCTTATTACTGAGAAGGTTAACCTCGATCACTTGAATAAAGTGGTGTATGGGGGACGTCTCGACTGTAAAGTTGCTGTTTTTCCCTTTGTAACTAAAAAATATTTGTGGGGAGATACTTTGAGACCCTACAAATATCCCTTTTCTCATCATACTTTCACCCATTGATTGTAGTGACCGTCAATAGTTCTTACCTGCAATGATTATTACTGCGGTGTTTGCCCAACAAAGATCTTCTGTATCTCTCATTCCTTCCACATGTATTAACTGAAATTCTACTGTAAGGAAGAACTGCTTCTACCTCCCACCCCTGCCACTTATTTCTTTGGAGGGGTTTTATGAAGACGAAATGAAGTAAGACATTTACAACAGTGCCTGGCACACAGCAAAGGCTCAGTAAATGTTAGCCATTTCTAATGTCATTAGTGAGACAATATGAAAGTTTTCTGATTAATATAGACATTTTCTGGTTCAGAATAAGTACTTCTAATATGTTTAAGGATGTTTCAAAAGAGTATAGCATATGAGTTTGCTAGGATGCCATGACAAAATACCACACACTGAGTGGCTTAAACAATAGAATTTTATTTTCTCACAGTTCTGGAGGCTGGAAGTCCAAGATCAAGGTGACAGCTGATTTGGTTTCTTCTGAGGCATCTCTCGTTGGCTTGCAGATGACCACCTTCTCCCTGTATCCTCACATGGTCTTCCCTCTGTGTGCAAACCCCTGGTGTCTCTTCCTGAGCCCAAATTTCCTCTTATAAGAACACTAGTCATGGACTTCCTTGGTGGTCCAGCAGTTAAGACTCCTGGTGCAGGGCTCCCGAGTTCGATCCCTGTTCAGGGAACGAAGATCCCATGTGCCGCAAATAAGCCTGCGCGCTCTCTAGAGTCCAGGCGCCTCCGCAACAAGAGAAGCTGCACCACAACGAAGACCAAGGGCAACCTAAATAAATAAATAAACACTAGTCAGATTGGATTAGAACCCATGCTGGTTTAGGATCCACTCTAACGGCCTCATCTTAACTTAATCACTTCTTGAAAAGCCCTTATCTCCAAATATCATCGCATTCTGAGGTACTGGAGTTAGAGTTGCTGCATACAAATTTTGTGAAGGAATGCAATTCAGCCCATAATATCTACCTACTTACTTCAAAGAACTATCATGAAAAAAACATTGTACATGTGAGTGCTTTCAAAATTGGAAAGCACTGTACAGTTATAAAGCAACAGCATAAAAATCATTGCAACTCTTTGCAACCATTTATGCATTTCACTTACAAGTTGCTTAAGCATTCCCTTATGATGTTATTAGCACTGTTAATTGAACTGCCGTTTCCTGGCTTTCACAGAGCTCTGGAAGGCAAACTTCAACCCAGCTGCTGTCTGCGTTATCACACATTCTCACTGAATGGCACCCACAGTTGATGTGTTTTGCTGGATTTTTTGTCTTCCCGAAGCTTGGGCCTTCTAGTAGCTCTCTTCGGTCTGTGCCAACTACCTTGACAGAGGCCCAAGGCATCTCCTTCCCTGAGAGAGGAATCCTGCCTGCGAGCCGGCCAGCAGAGCCCCCATTTCTGCATCTACCAGCTGTGTAGCCTCAGGCAAGGCCCCTCGACACCACACTTTGTCTCAATTCCACGGCTGAGAGAAAAGGATAACAATCCTCACAAGCAGGCAGTGAGGATGAATGAGTTAATCTTTCAGGAGCATTTGGATAACATAAAATGGGCAAACTCCTATTCATGTCTTTCTAGAACCAGCATCAGACTAAAACACCTGCTAGGAAGCTAATCCTTTTATATAACGTTTTCTTAAAGGAGGCAATTTGCAGATTTTCATAAATCTTAGCCTCCTGGAAGTGGGAACAGGGCACACATTTCACTCAGAGTCAGTGAAAAGGGGGAATGATCTCCTCCCAATGAAGGTTTTGCTTATCAGAGGCTAAGAGAGGCTGGGGAGAAACTGTGGCCCTCGCCTGCCCTGCCTGCCCTGGGTGAGGGAGAGAAGCCAGGTCTCTTCAGCCCCTGAATCCTCCATCCACAGCTGCCACGTTCTGGGTGTGGGGGAGGAGGGACAGTTTAACTGCTTCTTCCTCTACCAGCTGGCCAAGCCCATCACCATTCCTCTGGCTGCCAGTAGCCATTCCTTGCTTTAAAGCCTTTCAGAGTTATGAGTACTTTGACAGCCAAAGAAGAGAAGTCCTCCTTCTGAGCTGTTTGGACACTTTCACAGCACCCCAGGGGAGTTTCTCTGTAGGAACTGTCTTTGTTTACCACATAGTATTACCTCTTTACAAAATTTAATCCGTCTTCCTGAGAGGTATCCACAGTGAGCATCTAGTTTTTTTGGAGGCCCTATCTCTGTTCCATTTCCTAATTTTCCTTGCCCAACTCTCAGGCAATTATCACCTTCTGTTCGATGACAGCATTCTAGAATGTCTCCTTAATCCAACCTGCATATGCCCAGCATTGCCTGCCTTCTCTGCCCCTCTCCACCTAGTCAAATCTTAAAGTTGAAACAAAATCTCTCCAATACCACCCCTATTCCCACATTCTCTTTGAAGTTCCTTGTGGCTATTATCACACATGTGCCTGGGTGACAGGGGAAAGAAGGGAAGGGAGGGCAACAGGGGCAGACAGAGCAACATAGACAAAATTGTGAGGTAAACACACGGCCCATCTGGGGAACTACAGACCATCCAGTAAAGCAGGAGCCCAAGGAGCAAGGGAGAGAGAGAGAGAGAAAGCTGGTGAGGGCACTCCGAGGCAGGTCACAAAGAGCCTTTAGAGTGAAGTTCGGACTTTATCAGGAGACGGGGGGAACCACTGAAGGGTTTTAAGTAGGCAAGTGTCACAACGGGAGACCACCTGGCGCTGTTGCAATAATCCAAAGTTGACACAGCGGCAAGGGAAAAGGAGGCGTGATGTTAACTTAAGCAGCATTACTCAAACTGTTGTCCTTGGACCAGGGCCAACTTCTGGATCAATGTCCATCTTCCCACCGTTTTTACTGATCCCCTATGAGATAAGGAACTAGTGCCAGAAAGTAAACCCAAGGCAGTTCTTACTTCATCAAGAAAGTCTTGCTTTAGGAAAAATTTTTGAAAGTGTCAGTTGAACTAAAAAGTGTGCCTAGTGACATAGCTGATTTACATTCTGGCCCAAGTGCCTTATCTTTGTGGACCCATCGCAAGCAGTTCGCAGACCAGGGATGTGAGCGGCACTCAATCAAAGTACTTTCCGAACCGATGGTGATTTGGGTCAGTGAGAAGCTTGTAGTCATGGTGAGTTAGGAAAGGGAGGGAGAAAAGGTATGACTCTAAGAAGAACCAGTAACCCAAGGTGTGGAAGGGATGACGTGCTGAAAGAATGGTACATGAATTGAGTCTCTGAGGGCTCAAACTGAGACGCCGGATCCCAGAGTGGAATTGACCATGGCTTTGAGTAAAGCAGAACTGAGTTCAAATGCCAACGTCCTGATGTACAGTGTAAACTTATGTTATTTAGCTAACCTCTCTGAACCTCATTTCCCTGTCAGTAAAATGGAGGGAATAATACCGGCCTCAAGGGACACGATTCCCATGACACAGCATACAGCAGGCGTTTGTTAACCATTCCCAAGATCTGGCACAGGATAAGCACTTGTTGAAAATGTGTTGACTATCATAAAAAATATGCTCAAAGATGATGAGAAGGCTGTAAAAAAAAAAAGAATAGTGTGAATAAAGACAGAGTTCAAAGTATGTAGGCTGGCTAGTCTGGAATATCAAACTCTGTAAAAAGGTAGTAAAGTCCTGAAGAGCTTGGTCCCCAGCAGAGTTGTAAAGTCCACTTTTTCTACCCCATATTCCTTCCTACTCCAGCCTCGGTCCCACATTCTGTGGACCCAGCCTATGAGTCATCCTGGCTATCCTGTGTCCATCCCCAACCTTGGGTCTTGGTCTGATAACAGGGCTCTGCTTTGGTGCCTGTTTGGTCCCATTCATATCGTAGGTACCAACCCTATACCCCAGGTCCCTCCACTAGGCCATCTGGACCACTCTGGCCAATCCCCTCCCACAGAGATTCCCAAATGCCCTGCCCCACGGCTGTTGCCCTGATACCTACTTGCAGATAGATGCACTGGAAAACAACCAGAGCCCATTGCCACTTGGTTTGGACTTCTTTACCGTTTGCCTGCGGGACTCTGATGTAGTATTGCCATCCCCCTTGAGCACCAAACTTTGTGGTCAGATGGAAACTTATCCCAGTACCTGATGAGTTTGGGGCTCCACCCACCCCTCAGTACCTGCCTCACCTCCAGTGTGACAATCCAATTCTAGATCCAAGCCCATCACTACATGTACCTGGGATGAAAAAAGTATGCTTAGAGTACTCTCACATGATCCTTTGTATTTCTCTGGTGTCTATTGTCACTTTTCCTCTTTCATTTCTAATTTTATTGATTTGAGCCCTCTCCTCTTTTTTCTTGATGAGTCTGGCTAAAGGTTTATAAATTTTGTTTATCTTTTCAAAGAACCAGCTTTCAGCTTCATTGAACTTTTCTTTTTTTTTTTTTTGTTTCTTTGTTTGTTTGTTTGTTTTGTGGTACGCGGGCCTCTCACTGTTGTGGCCTCTCCCGTTGCGGAACACAGGCTCCGGACGCGCAGCCTCAGCGGCCATGGCTCACGGGCCCAGCCGCTCCGCGGCATGTGGGATCTTCCCGGACCGGGGCACGAACCCGTGTGCCCTGCATCGGCAGGCGGACTCTCAACCACTGCGCCACCAGGGAAGCCCTGAACTTTTCTGTTGTTCATCTCTATTTCATTTATTTCTGCTTTATGATTTCTTACCTTCTACTAACTTTGGGTTCTGTTTGTTCTTCTTTCCTTAGTTGCTTTAGGTGTAAGTTTAGGTTGCTTATTTGAGATTTTTCTTGTTTCCTGAGGTAAAAGAGTACTTTATGTTTATATGGCAATTAACAACTCACAAAGATCTTTCACATTATCCCATTTGACCCTCACACCAAAGTCATGATATAGAAAAGAATCAACTTCTCTATTTTACAGATAAGTGCAAGTGACTTAGTCAGGATGACCAACTGTCCCAGAGTGCCCAGGATTAAGAGGTTTCCTGATGTGCAGGACTTCCAGTGCTAAAACCTGGACAGTCCTGAGCAAACTGGATGCTTAGTCACCCTAGGTCACATAGTTAGTAAGTGACTGAGCTAGCATTTGAACCCAGGGCACCTAACCCAGTACTATAATAGTTGCACTCAATAAATATTTGGTAAATGAATGACACCTACTTAGACTGTCTTCTTTCCACTGCATCATTTGCCTCTCATAAACAGCATCCCCTTCAGACTAATATATAAAGGTCTTATTTGCCTTCTTTTTTCCTGAAATGGCAATCAGAGGAAAGGGTAGGGGGGAAATACTGCTTTGCATGAGAAAAGCATCCTTGCATTAACTCCCATGTAGGAATAAACACCAATAGTAATAATTTCAAAGAAGGGGTTAATTAAGCAGAGTCTGTGATTATCTTAATAAGAATTTGAAATCAAAAGTGATTGTGAATGGGCCACTAACCCTGTCAATATGCATACTCTGTCCCAGAATAATCAAAGCTGATTGCATATATGAATATTCAGTACATGTAAATTTGAAATCCTAGAATCAGATAATAATACAGGGTTGTAAGAGATATGTATGTAGTGGTCAGTATATCCCTTTAAAGTCAAGCCTAGGCTCACTGAAACCATCTCAGAAAAGATGACAATCTGTGCTCCTTTTAAATATCTCCAATGAGAGCCCAAGAACTTCTTCAGGTGATGCTTTTAACACTTAACCATCATGGAAGGATGAGAGAGAAGAGGATTTGTGGAGCATAGCTACGTAGGTCATTATGGAAAATCTTTCCCTTTTCCTTTACCCACCAAGTAGGCTTCTGTACATCAATAACAGAGAGAGAGAGAGAGAGAGAAAAACGTTGTTACCCCAGGAGAGTCTGTGGTCCAGTACTGTTTCTAGTGGTGACACTTACGTAGAAAAGAACAAGGGTTTCTTTACAACATCAGCATTAAAAGTATCAAAATGTGGCCCTTCCAGGGCCAATGCTAGCTTGGGACTTTGTACAAATCACAAAAACTCAGCTCCTCCAAGGGGTCATTTAGAACAAGGTGTCCCATCCTCAGAGCTGTCACAGCCCCTCTCCACGGTACACAGCTTGACCTCTTGGCTAGTTGAGAGGGTGCTGAATGTCAGCCCCACCTTCTTACCCTCTGCCAGACTTTTGGGCAGGGCGCAACCTCCAGTCACTGCCATCCCCCCACCACTCCCCACCCAAGCTTCTGCCAGCTCAAGCTCCCTTCTGTCACCCAGGATGCAACTATGCTCCAAGACCGTGTCTAACCTTTTCTTTGGCATATTTGCTTTCTTAGCTTATATCACCTTTCGGGATAATTAAGTCTCAAGACTCAACCCCATTGTAGGACAGCCTTTGTATGCAGCCAACATTTACATTTTTCACCTGTTTACAATTTCTGTATGCATCAAGAAGCTTCTGAATATCCATCATTCATTCAACAAGCATTTACGAGATGCCTATAGTAAGTGTGTCAGGCACTGTACTTGGGACTGAAGTTAGTGATGGAACAGTTACAAAGGGCAGGAGTACTTGAGGCCATTAGGGAAACAGGGAATAAAAAAGCCATTCCAGGAAGAGAGAACAGTATTACACACTCAAGAAAAAATGCTCAGTTAACTACAAGTTAGTTCAGGAGGGCTGGAAGCAGGAAGTCATTTAGGAGTTGGCAGACATGAGCCTGGATAATTCGGTAATTTTCCAGGAAGTTTTCTCCATCTGATCCCTAGAGAAGCAATAGCTTCTGCCCTCTCACTTTGAATAAACATAAAGCAACCAAGGCTTCCTACTCTTCCTCTCTTATTTTCCATTTCCAATGCTTTTCCACTGATGAAGAAATGTTAACCCCTACTTGCATCTTCTTTACCATCTGTCTTCTGTACATACCCTACATATTAATCCACATCTGTGTTTGCTGCCGATAACCGCTGGGAAGGGTGGAGTCGTCAGGGTTTCCTGTGACCCAAGAAGAAGAGAAAACAAGAGGGTGTCAGCCCTGTACTATGATTAAGCCACTATGAGTTTCCTTAGAAGTCTGGTTAACCTATCTCAACGCAACATCAAATACCTGTCTCTGCTAAGTATAGCCTCTTCACTGAGGAGACAGAATCCCTTAAACTCCCAAAGATGCTTTCCAGTGGCAGAAAGGGAACTAAACAAAGGACTGGCTAAATTCAGCCAATATGAAGAGCCGCACAAGGAAAGGGAAGAGACCGGGAGAAAGGCTGAGACAAGCAAGGGATAAAAGGGAAGAGGCTCTACGGAAGTGCTGCTGGCTTTGAGCGACTGTGGGCCTGACTCTGTGTGCCTGGCCCACCCGCAGGCTCAGCTGCTAGAAGGTCTCCCCCCAGGCTTTCCCTCACTGCCAACCCGAGCTGTTAAAACAGGGATGGAATCTGACCCAAGGGCTGTCAACCCACAGGCTGGAGAATGACCTGTGATGCTGCCTGAGAGTGATGACAATGATCATGGTAACAATGACAGCTCTGATGCCTTGAGGGTTTACAATGTGCCTGGTAGATAGGTTCTCTCTTTTAATCCTCACAACAACTCTCTGAGGTAGATACTATTACCATCTCCTTTTCACAGATGAAGGTTCACAAGTCTCCTAAAATCAGAGGTTTAAGTCAAACCCTGGTCTATGTGATTCTAGAATCAAGCTCATGCTTACCGTTCAGCATAAATAAATGAATGCCTTTCATTTATTTATTTATTTATTTATTCATAAATAAATAAATATGCTCAAAGGTGATGAGAAGGCTGTAAAAAAAACAGGACCCACTGTTAACCAAGCACTGCGCTATGTGGAGATACAACGGAGGCCCCCGTGGAGCTGACACTCCACAGAGGAGGCGGATAAACTGTAAGCAAAGAATCGACAAAAATAACCTGTTATTAGAAAGAGGCAATAAGAAAGATGAATGGAATTTTATGGGAGAGAAGTGTAGAGGAGACCTCATAGATAGGTGGTCAGAGAAGGCCCCTCAAGGAAGGGACAATACACTGAGATCTGAAGGGTGTGTCAGAGCCAGCCAGAGGTGACCTGAGGAAGAGGTGAGGGAAAAGCATGACCGGAACAGCCTATCAAAGAAGAGACGGGGGTTAGTGTGCTGGGTGTCTATGGAGAATTTGGCAGGGACCAGATCACAAATGTTCTTAAAGGCCATCAAAAGAATTAGAATTGTCTCCTAAATGCCATGGCAAGCTATTGGAGATTGTCGAGCAGTAGAGTGATAGTTGATTTACTTTTTATTAAGAAGAGAGGAAGCACAGTGTGGTAGTTAGAAGCATAGACTCTGAAACCAGGATGCCTGTGTTCAAATCCTGACCTGCTGCTTACTAGCTATGTGACTGTGGGCAACCTCTCCGTGCCTCAGCTTCTTTATCTTTAAAATGCAGAAACTAACAATACCTGCCTCAGAGTGTTATTCTTAGGATTAAATTAGTTATTACTTGAAAGCACTCAAAATAGTGCTTGGTATGTAATAATATATGTTAAGTAAATGAATAAACAAAGATGAATAAATGTCATTACTCATATATCAATACAAATATATCTTCAAATAAAGGCAGAAATGCAATAACAAAAGCATGCTTTTCTTTTAATGAAGTCCTTCTGCTTTCTTCTTGACTCCTTCTTCTTTCTCCTCCTCCACTCACATTAGTAACTTGTCCTGCCTAAGGTAACTCATGTGAGCAATTGAGCTTCCAACCATACGAGTCTAAGGAGGTACACATTAGATTTATGGACATATACATAAATATGGCATGCTTTTCTCTTTGTCTTGCAAAAATTAAATCACATTGTATGCATGTTTTTCTCAAACAACACTAACTTGTAGAAATCCCTTCAAGATAACTGGTACAAGTCTAATTCATCATTTTAATGACTAATTCATGGTCCATGGAGGCAGATGCACCATAATTCATTCAGCTATTCCCTAATTGATGGACATTCATTTGTTTGCAGCCCTTTTGCTATTATTAACACTGCCTCAGTAAGTATTACTATTCAAATGTCCTTACATTCTGATGCTTTCATCTCTGTGAGATAGATTCCTAGGAGTGGTTTCACTAGACTAGAGGACATAGTGTTATTTTCTAATACATACAGGTGACAGATTGCTTGTTCAAAAGACTAATACCGCTTCCATTTCCTGTAGGAAGGTATGTGATTGTTCATTTACCTACGTCCTTGCCAAAAACAGATCATTTTTGTCAGTTTGGATGGATGCAAATAAAATTCTTATATTTAGTGAAAATTTACACATATTAAAATGCATGTGAGATTTCCCTGGCAGTCCAGTGGTTAAGACTTCACCTTCCAATGCAGGGGGTACGGGTTCAATCCCTGGTTGGGGAGCTACAATCCCACATGCCTCGTGGCCAAAAAGCCAAAACATAAAACAGAAGCAATACTGTAACAAATTCAGTAAAGACTTTAAAAATGGTCCACATCAAAAAAAAAAATCTTAAAAAAAATGCATGCATCATAAGTATACAATCTGATGATTTCTGATAAATGTTTATACCACATCACCAACACCACAATCAAGACAAAGAAATTTTCCATCACCCCTGAAAATTTCTTCCAGCCAAGCTTCACCTTCCATAATCAACTACTGTTTTGATTTCTATCATCATAAATTAGTTTTGCACATGGTAAAACTTCATATGAGTAAATTCATGCAAAATGTACTTTTTGGTGTCTGGCTTCTTTTGCTGAACATGTTTTTGAGATTCTTTCATGTTGTTGCATGTATCAGTAGCTAATACTTATATATATATATATATAAATACAATAAAATATACAGGTCTTATATGTTCAGTTAGATGAGTTTTGACAATTGTATATTCCCATGTTACCACCGTGCAAAACATTTTCATAGTCCCAGAAAGTTCCCTCCTGGTCCTTTACATAGATTCCAACCCCATCTCACTTCCTTCAGAGGCAAGTATTTATTCAGTTTCTATTACAAATTTATGACTTAAGCCTGTTTTAGACTTTCATGCAAATAGAATCATAGCGTAGTTACTCTTTATATCTGGTTTCTGTCACTCAACATAATCCTATTTTAATTCATTCGTGTTGTTTCAGTGTTGAAACAGTGGTTTCTTCCTTTTTATTGCTGATTAGCGTTTCATACATTACCATCTATTCCATGTGTCAGAATTTGTTTATCCATTCCCTTGTTGCTGAACATTTGTGTGGATTCTCCTTTTTTAGATATTATATATAAGATTGCTATAAACCTTCTTATACAATCTTTTTCTGGATATAAGTTTTTATTTCTTCTGGATAAATATCTAGGATTAACTTTGTTAAGTCATAGAGTAGATGTATGTTTAATTTTATGAGAAACTGGCAAAGAGTTTTCTAAAATGTTTGTAACATTTTGCACCCTTACTGCAAATGTATGAGAGTTCCAGTTGCTCCATTTCATCTTCAACATTTGGTACTGTCATTTTTTTTTAGCTACTCTATTGCATGTGAAATGATATTTTTTTGCGGTTTTAGTTTGCATCTACCTGGTGACTAGTGAAGCTGAGCTCCTTATGTCTTTTAATGAACAGAGGTTTTCCCTTTTATGTTTAGTGCTTTTTGCCCAAATATTTGCCTGCCCCAAAGTCACAAAGCTTACTATGCTTATTATGTACTTCTGGAAGCATTATACTTTTAGTTTTACATTTAGGTCTTTGATTTGATTAGTTTTACATTTTAGGTCTTTGATTCACCCTGAATTAATGTTTGTGTGTGCTGTGAGATAGAGATCAAGTTCATTCCCTTCCAACCTCACACGTTTAGTTTTTCCCTCACGGTTGTTGAAAAGACTTTCCCTTTCCCATTAAAATTGCCTTGGTGTTTTGTTTTTTTTTAATTCCGTTAAACATATATGTATAGGAGTATTTCTGAACTCTTTTCTACTCCACTGATCTGTTTTTCTATACTTATGCTGATACTGATGCCAAAGGCTCGGCGTCTCTGCACAGGTACAGAAACGAATCTCAGAGACAGAGTTTTGGGTGAAGTAGAAAAAATAGCTTTATTGCTTTGCCAGGCAAAGGGGGACACAGCAGGTTCCTGCTTTGAAAAACTAATTGTCCCAACCCCAGAGGATGGTGATGAAGGGTTTTATAGCAGTGGTTCAAGGGTGGGGTCTCTGACAAGATTAAGGTGTGTGCAGGGTCTGCACTCCTTTAATCTCATCTCACATGGTCAGTCTCCTAATCTTGTTGAGCTTCTCTGGTCCCTTTAATCTTGCCTCAGGTGGTTTCTTGACTGCTCCTCCTCTGATAAACAATCTTCCCTTTGGAATTCAGGGAAGATCATGGAGGCTGGAGTCTTGCCTACAAGGAATGGGGATGGGGGGTGAGTGGGGGCAAAAAAAGACCTCCATGTGCCTGGGAGCCCCACAAGGCCCCGCCTGCTTTCAATATCACAGTGTGTCTATTATTGTAGTTGTATAATAAATCTTGACATCAGATAATGTATTTGTTCTCTCTTTGTCAAGTTTCTTTTGGTTATTCAATGTGCATTTCCATATGAATTTTTTAATTGACAAAAAACATCTATTTAGATTATGACTGGAATTTCACTGTATCTATTTTTTTAACTCAAATATATGTTTTATTTTATTTTATTCTTTTAATTTATTTAATTTATTTTATTTTTGGCTGCATTGGGTCTTCGTTGCTGCGTGCGGGCTTTCTCTAGTTGCTGTGAGAAGGGGCTTCTCTTGTTGCGGAGCACGGGCTCTAGGCATGTGGGCTTCAGTAGTTGTGGCACACGGGCTCTAGAGCACAGGCTCAGTAGTTGAGGCGCACAGGCTTAGTTGCTCCAAGGCATGTGGGATCTTCCCGGACGAGGGCTTGAACCTGTGTCCCCTGCATTGGCAGGCGGATTCTTAACCACTGCACCACCAGGGAAGTCCTCACTGTATCTATTAATCAAACTATATTTTAAAGAAGTTTGCGTTAGATTTGTGTTATTTCTTCTTAAATATATGACAGAGCTCATCCTTGAAGCTATCTGTGCCACTTCCTCTTTCATACAATGTGGATTACTTGGTGTATCTCTAACAGCTCTTTCCATTGGGGAAATTTTCCCTCCCCACTATCTTTCAAGGGCAACCCTGATTGTAACAATAATGCAACTGTTGTTTATTTTTAGCTTGCACACATGTACCAAGACCAATTGTTGACAAACCAAGCTCAGGCTTTTTCATCATCCCTCAGCTGATCAGAGATCCCTAATATGGCCATAGGTGTGAGCTGAAGGAAGAGCACTTGTACAGCTCTAGAGAGTGACATGCAGTGTACTCATGCCCTCTGGTCATACTCTGGTGTGATTGCAGATGAACCATTTTGACAGACTGCTGCTGGGTTGGTCCCAATTTATGATTTGGTGAGCCCCACAACTGACATTTCCAATGTAGTTAGGTGTCAGCCATTTAGTCCAAATGACAGGGCTTCTTGCACCATAGCTTTGACCTACTGCAGAGCTCTTTCCTTCTCTGGGCCCCACTCAAAGCTAAGGGTATTCCTAGGTGTATAATGTACTGTCCCCAGAACCCAAACATGCCTACTGTGCCTCCAGAATCCAAAGAAGGCACTGTGCTTCCTTCTCTGTGGTAGTAGGTGCAAGATGTGTCTTTTACTTTGGAGGGGATAGCCCAGCACACTCTTGATCACTGGATCCATAAAAATGTCACCGAAGTGTCAGGTCCCTGAATCATCATACTACGTATTTATCTTGGATGTATCTTATGAAGTCTTCTAGCATACTCTTCAATCAGCATGACGTTATTGATAGAATGAATCCATATCATTTTCAGTGGGATTTCAAGATGATGCAAATATCTTCAGACTATATGACTTCAGAAGGAAGAGAGTCAGCATAGTCCTGGGTTAAAGCTGCAATTGAATATTATTTATGTCACATGAGTAAAAACTGTTTCTGATCCTCTTTCTAATTGGAATTTTAAAAAGCACATTTCCTAAATTAATTACCATATACCATGTACCTAAGGCCTTATTAACCTATTTTGTCGTATTTATCTAGCAATAAAACCTCATCCAGCCCAGTAGCTGCAATCAGGGATATCACTTGTTTGAGCTTGTAGTTTTCTACAAGTCACTCTCCAAAACCATCCAGTTTTTGCAGGTGACTTAAATGAATATATGCTAGTGAGTAGTGACTATCACCCTTGCATCCTTTAGGTCTTTAATGGTAGCATGAATCTCTACTATCCCCTTACTCCCAGGATGCAGTTTTCATTGTCTGCTATCTTGGCTGGGGAGGGCTAGGGCAGTTTCAGAGATTTCCTCTTGGTTGTCTTCACTCTGATATTTCTTTCCCTACAGGTCAATGATCCAGTATGGGGGTTCCTCTAACTGCAGATATGTCAATTCTATTTATGCACTTAGGAGTTTGAGAAATGATCACCAGGTAGGTCTGGGGACCTAGTGTATCCCCTGTCACTGGAACTTAGCCAGGAATTTGTTTTTTTTTTTCCCCTGCCCTTATAAATCTCTACTCTAATAGGGAGGACCAGGATGACACTGGATCTCTGGATATCAACTCAGACTCTGTGTTCCTTGTAAAGTTGAGGTATTCCCTTTCCCCTTCCCTATGGGGCTTCTTAATTAAGATGACCCTTCAGTGCCATCCCAAGCTGGGGTGAGAGCGTCAAGCCTTTTTGTCCCTATGTTGATTAGTCATTGGATGTGAGCTGCCCTGAAGAGGACTTATATGTTTGCCAGTGCATTCACAGAAGTCATGGTAATTAGTCCTCCATTCCTGAATGGGCATTTGGGTGGTGCATCACAGTGTCTACCACAGAGATGCTCTTGGAAACTATATCTGTAAGGAAGTAGGGGAAGCATGACTGGGCAGGAGGAGAAGCTGAACTGTTATGGAGTTGTAACAGAGACCTCTGCCAATTCTACAAGGAGCTCTGGAACTGGCATGACCCTTCAGATTTGTCCCGAACTGATGGCCTTTGTACCCTTGCTTCAACCAACATTGGATGGGATGCAGGCTGTCCTGGGGGCAAGTGTGTAATCTTGGGCCGAGGACAACACTCAAGGAGGGAATAAACTGCGAGCTGCCAACAGTTCAGCTGGGGAAATGAGTGCCTTAGTCCTGAAGAAAATATCTGGGTGGTGAACCACAGTCTCCATAATAGACGTAATCAGCATGTAGATGATAATTTGGGCCATGGATGGGCTCACTGAGGAGAAAATGCAGAGAGTAAAATAAAAAGGTCTCAAAACCTAGCCCTAAGTCAAACTATTAAAAACTAACTAGAGAGCTGGTGACAGAGATGGAGAAAGGACAGTCAGTATGGTAAAAGAAAACCCAGGGGATAGGGTGGAGGGTGCAAAATAGGTGAAGGGGATTAAGAGGTACAAACCTCCAGTCATAAAATAAGTAAGCCACGGGGATGTGATATACAGCATAAGGAATATGGTCAGTAATATTGTAATAACTCTGTGTGGGTACAAGTGGATACTAGACTTATTGTGGTGATCATTTCATAATGTATGCAAATGTCAAATCACTATTTAGTATACCTGAAACTAACATAATATTGAATATCAACCATACTTAAATTTAAATTAATAAATAAGACAAAAGAAAGAGAAAAATAAAACAGAAAGTGTCACTAAAATCAAGAAAGAGGGATGGAATGGTTCACCATATGGAATGACGCTGAGAGGCTGACAAGTATAAGACACAGCATGCCACTCTCACCACTCTTATTCAACATAGTTTTGGAAGTTCTAGCCACAGCAATCAGAGAAGAAAAAGAAATAAAAGGAATCCAAATCGGAAAAAAAGTAAAGCTGTCACTGTTTGCAGATGACATGATACTATACATAGAGAATCCTGAAAATGCTACCAGAAAACTACTAGAGCTAATCAATGAATTTGGTAAAGTAGCAGAATACAAAATTAAAGCACAGAAATCTCTTCCATTCCTATACACTAATGATGAAAAATCTGAAAGTGAAATTAAGAAAACACTCCCATTTACCATTGCAACAAAAAGAATAAAATATCTAGGAATAAA
>NC_041217.1:94504608-94507855 GCF_002837175.3 Physeter macrocephalus
AGCCGCATAGCACAGGGAGATCAGCTCGGTGCTTTGTGACCACCTAGAGGGGTGGGATAAGGAGGGTGGGAGGGAGGGAGATGCAAGAGGGAAGAGATATGGGAACACATGTATATGTATAACTGATTCACTTTGTTGTAAAGCAGAAACTAACACACCATTGTAAAGCAATTATACTCCAGTAAAGATGTTTAAAAAAAAAAAAAACAGACACAGCATGCCCATTGCCTTGTCAGCCTGGAGGTCACTGTTAACTTTTTTTTTTTTGCGTTACGCGGGCCTCTCACTGTTGTGGCCTTTCCTGTTGCGGAGCACAGGCTCCGGACGCACAGGCTCAGCGGCCATGGCTCACGGGCCTAGCCGCTCCGTGGCATGTGGGATCTTCCCGGACCGGGGCACGAACCCGTGTCGCCCGCAACGGCAGGCGGACTCGCAACCACTGCGCCACCGGGGAAGCCCTCACTGTTAACTTTGACAAAAGCTCTTCTAGTGGTTAATAGAGATAGAGGCCAGATTAGAGTGTGTTGAAGGATAAAATGAAGTTCAGGCAGGAGAGTCAGCATATTAACAAAACATTTTTGTGTTTTACTGTAAAAGGGAACGTAAACATAGATTGGGATGGTAGGTGGAAGGAGGCAAGAGTTCAAAGAGGATTTTGCATCTTTTTAATTTGTGCTTGCTTTTTCATTTGATAGCTACTAAAGTATGTTTGCAAGTTGGGGGAAGAGATGGACGAATGCTGGGGAAGGGTTAAGAGAAGAAATGGAATTGAAGTCTAGTGGGCAGAGGCAGTGGGTCCCAGGGCAGAACTGGAGAGACTGGCCTTTGGTAAGAGCAGGACCAGGAGAAAAGAAGATGGGGAAAGATCTGAGCAGAATTAATGATTCGGTGGTGAGACAATAAAGAAGTTCCAACTGATGCCTTGTATTTTCTCAATGAGATATAATTGCTTTGAGAGGTAAATAATCTGCTTGTACATTGCAGCTCTGTTCCTACCCTAAACTATCAATATAATGGCCCAAGGCTCTGCTTCTCATCATTACACAGGAAGAGAGAACAAGGTGTGGCTTGCAAAGCCGGCACATGTCACTTTGCTTTTTTGCCTTCTTTCTTTTTTCTTTCATTTATAGTCATCTGTGCCAACTCTCAGACTGGTAAACAGAGGGTGGGTGGGGCTAAAGGTCAAAAGGTGATAGATCTCAATCTAAACTCATTGGCTTGATCAGCTGTGTTTCCTCATTATAATCAGGAAATCCTGGAGTGACCCCAGCCAGCAAGAGCACATCTGGGGCGACAAAGAAGGGAGGGAGGGGAAGGAGAAGAGGGAGGGGTCGTGTAGCAAGGAGGGGAGGGGCTCCTTTCTCTTGTCTGGGCTCAAATTGGATCTTCGTTTCTTTAGTCTATATCTTTGCATATATTCATATAAATGTGTGCACATTCAATCTCTGACATACTTTTTCCCTTTGAGACTCTGTTGTTTTTATAATATCTTTCCTGACTAGAGGGATTTCATTGCATTTACAGATAAGGTTTGTTGGTTTCCAGATACAGCCAAGATGGTCTATATTCTATGTTGTTATGTTGTAAAGCATACAGATATTTGTGGTAAGACAAAGAATATAAAATATAACTATTAAATATATTTATAAACATGGGAAAATAGTCCTAATACATTGTTTAGCAACAAATGAGGATTTTTAAAAATTCAGGTCTATAAATAGATATGTATGGAAGTATATATATTATTTTTTTTAATGGCTAGCATGTATTAAGTGATTATTATGATCCAAATATAAAGTTAGCTCTGAGTATTGAAAATACAGGTGATGTTTTTATTTTAAAATTTTATCAGTAGTTATTAATTTTTCTATATGCATTACTTTTGTAAATAAAAAAAAATAATAGAAGTTCATTTTAGAGCCAGTATCAGGTCCCTGGTAAACCCTGTCATTTACATACAAATTTTGTGGTTCCTCCTCTCTCTGCTTGCAACTCATAATTGTATCAGACGTAGGTTTGGGAGTTCTTTCCTTTCTTCTGCTCTGGCCTGACTTTGTTCTTTTTAACACGTGCCATTGCTTTGATGGGGCTGAGTTTGGAATGCCCTCTAGAAGCTGAGTATCTCCTGGGCTTGGTAAATTACTAACGACCAATTTCACGAGTTAAGCAACATTAGCTTATTCTAATTCCTGCTCTCCTCTCAAAGAAGCTTTCTGAGTTTTGAAAAGCCTATGCATACCTTCCCTGGTGTTTGTGGCTTTGACCTCAGAATCTCTTAACTACTTGAATGCCAGAAACTTTCCATCCCTTGACTGCCGGCTTGCACATTATCAGAAAGAGGGCAATCACTGCCTCTTCCTCACTCGAAATTGTCTCATTTCCACTCTACCTCCATTGCATCTCTCTCTCTGTACAATGAAAAAGAAAACTTTGTCCCTTCTCTCCCATAAAGTTTAAGCACAAAGAGATATGGTAAAACTGTGTTCAGAGGAACCAGCTATGTTTTTATATCACAAGTCTGTCTTATTCCAATCAGGAAAAGTTACCCCAGCAACCAAATAACAGAGGTTTTGGTTTGGGGAATTTTTTTTTTTTTTACCTCTAGTCTCTGTTTTCTATAAATTTAGTTTCCTCTTATAGAGTTAGTCTGCCTCCTAAATTTTGAAAACCACATGATTCAGTGAAGCCTGATTATAATGACAGGCATATTGTTAAAATTGCTGGAATTCTTGGTTGTATTTCTCTCTGGAAGTTGAAATTTATCTGAATATTGGCATCCCACAATTCTTATTAAGTCTCCCTTTTTCCTTTGGGGATTACAACTGAAAGGGCTGGCAACACATCCCTGAAGGTGACATTTTAAAGAGAGGGAGTGTTTGTAATCCCTGCTAGAAAAGAAGGGCCCAGAGAACCACTAGAATCACATTTCCTGATTGGTCCAGTAGGCTCTCTGACCACCCTATTGGCTGATCTTCCTAATATGATGTTATTTTTTCATAGTTTCCAGGGAGTATTTTCCTGAACTGATTATGCTTATTTGACCTATAGGAAAAGAATGCTCTATTTTTTTTTTTTTTTTTTTTTTTTTTTTTTTTTGCTGTATGCGGACCTCTCGCTATTGTGGCCTCTCACATTGCGGAGCACAGGCTCCGGATGCGCAGGCTCACCGGCCATGGCTCACGGGCCTAGCCGCTCCGCGGCATGTGCGATCTTCCCGGACCGGGGCACGAACCCGTGTCCCCTGCAT
>NC_041217.1:94509707-94543322 GCF_002837175.3 Physeter macrocephalus
TTTTTTTTTTTTTTACCTCTAGTCTCTGTTTTCTATAAATTTAGTTTCCTCTTATAGAGTTAGTCTGCCTCCTAAATTTTGAAAACCACATGATTCAGTGAAGCCTGATTATAATGACAGGCATATTGTTAAAATTGCTGGAATTCTTGGTTGTATTTCTCTCTGGAAGTTGAAATTTATCTGAATATTGGCATCCCACAATTCTTATTAAGTCTCCCTTTTTCCTTTGGGGATTACAACTGAAAGGGCTGGCAACACATCCCTGAAGGTGACATTTTAAAGAGAGGGAGTGTTTGTAATCCCTGCTAGAAAAGAAGGGCCCAGAGAACCACTAGAATCACATTTCCTGATTGGTCCAGTAGGCTCTCTGACCACCCTATTGGCTGATCTTCCTAATATGATGTTATTTTTTCATAGTTTCCAGGGAGTATTTTCCTGAACTGATTATGCTTATTTGACCTATAGGAAAAGAATGCTCTATTTTTTTTTTTTTTTTTTTTTTTTTTTTTTTTTGCTGTATGCGGACCTCTCGCTATTGTGGCCTCTCACATTGCGGAGCACAGGCTCCGGATGCGCAGGCTCACCGGCCATGGCTCACGGGCCTAGCCGCTCCGCGGCATGTGCGATCTTCCCGGACCGGGGCACGAACCCGTGTCCCCTGCATCGGCAGGCAGACTCTCAACCACTGCGCCACCTGGGAAGCCCAAGAATGCTCTTTTTATAAGTCTAAACTTTTCTTTTGGGAAGCTACTCCTTGCCCCTTAAGTCCTTTGAATAAGACCCTAATTTGAATTAAAAAGTGTAAGAAAGCACACTGAGAGGCTAAATTGTTGTTGTTGTTTTTATTTCCTCCCTTGTATCTGCTATGCATCCCCGTTTGTTTCTCATTACTGATTCTCCTGGGCTTGTCTGGATCTGATTACCCCTATCAGTCAATTAGTGTCCCTCCACTTCAATCCAAAAGCCCATTTTCTGTTTAAGGACAGGGCTGGGCCTGGTAAAGGAAGCTAAATTTTAAAGCTAGGCCTGGTCACAACTAGAAACATGATGCAGAATGCACTCCCTATTCCAAGTGGATTAGTGACTGCTTCTTTGTGAAGATCAGCATATTTACTGCATTTCTCCCCCTGTCAATTCTGGCAAGATGTTATGGCATCGCTCCCAAAGAAAGTAAAGCAGAGGATTTGGCGAAGGTGCCAGAAGCAGATCCCCCTGAACATACCACTTCTCTGCTCAATTCTTAGTAGGGTCTTAAGAGAATAACCTTTAAAAATTGTGATTTACTATACTGTAAACCTGTGACTTATATTATATTGTACATCAACTATACTTCAGTTAAAAAAAAACGAGTAAAGAGTCTCAGTCGGATATATGCACCACTGTCTGTCACCTCAGGCTGGACATCATGGATGGCTCTAAATGCACATGTTATTCTGCAGGGACCCTTGGATTAAATGACATGTACACAAATAAAACTCATGGATACAGATGTTATGTGATTCGACAATACCCCTGTTTATACAAATCATTTCTTAAAATTTTCTTTTTTTTTCCTTTAAAAATCATTTGTCTTTTTTCTCTGCTGCCTTTATTTTTTTTAATATCTTTATTGGAGTATAATTGCTTTACAATGTTGTGTTAGTTTGTTGTACAACAAACAAGGTGAATGAGCTATATGTATACATATATCCCCATATCCCCTCCCTCTTGCGTCTCCCTCCCACCCTCCTTATCCCACCCCTCTAGGTCGTCTCAAAGCGTTGGGCTTATCTCCCTGTGCTATGCAGCAGCTTCCCACTAGCCAACCATTTTACATTTGGTAGCATATATATGTCAGTGCTATTCTTTCTTAAAATTTTATTCCCAGCTTCCCCTCTTAAAATTTTCTTAAAACTTCTTAAAATTTAACAATTAATAAATATTACACATTGAAGTTGGTCTTTACTAACACCTTATGCCCATCAATAACCAGTTATTTCTTCCAAGGGCCTCTGATATCACCAGTAGTGAAGTTTCCTGAAAGGTCACAGCAGCTTCAGACAAAGAATCATATATCTCAAAATAACAGAGAAACTTGAGGAAATAGCCTTGACTTCTTCCAGGCCATAAAGAATCTGCACCCCTACCCCCTTCCTCTGAAACAGGAACCTGGAGACCTTTCTTTGTTCTGAGAAGGGGAGCCCAATAGGAATCCTCCCAGTTTCCCTTAAGGACAAGCCAATCCAGGAAATGGGAGGGGAAAAGGGAAGGGCAGCAGCAGAGGAAAGAGATTTAAACATGCTTTCGTTTTAGTTTGTATAGTCTTTTTGAAAGTTCTCCTTCTTTTATCCCTCTCCCTTCCTTAATCCTTAAAATGTCAGTCACTTAACCACTCTGAATCATCATTTTGATCTGATATTAAAGTCCACCTCGATTCAAGAGGATGCTGAGAAGTAACTCATAGCAAATAACTATACAGTTTTAGGTAGAATTAATCCTCCTTCTTATTCCCAAAGACACACTCATACACACACCCACTCACTTTTTTTTTCTAGAGTGAATGCCCAATCAGGTTTTTTTTTTTTTTTTTATCGAGCCACCCATTATTTTTAGCAAAACCTCACAGAATAAAAAAGTATACCGCCAGGGCTCCACATACCACCTCCAAATGCTGCAATAGCACAATTGTAATTGGTGAGTGAGTTGGCCATCCATGAACAGAGGCTGAAAGCAAACTTCAAAGGGCCCTACCTGTGATGGCCAGGATTTTAGAGATTAGGATTCCAGTACATTTGATTTTCAGTAACAATGGGGCAGAGCATGTGAGCGAGGATACAAGAAATAAAACAAGAGAATAAGAAGGAAAATATAAAGAAAGGGAAGAAAATAAGAGGGGGTGGTAAAAGATGCTAAAAAATGGGAAAATAAACATGATTTTAAAAATGAATAATAACCTAAACAGAAAAGGGAAAAACAATTTGGCCTTCAAGGACAAAACAGAAGAATGGAAGAGGAAGTGGTTAAATTAGCCCAGAAAAAAAAAGCTGGAACCAAAATAATATGAAGACCTCCACTGTTAGCAATTTTGAGCGACTGAAATCTGTGAGTTTCTTTTCATTTCCTGACTTGTACTGCCCTCTTTACCAACACCAAGATCAAAACAAGCTGTCATCAGACCATTAGTCAGCACTTCTAACAGAATTGCATCAAGGATTAATCATCTCTGAAAAGGAGTTCCCCATTCTTCCCTTCAAAGTACAATTGCCCCTCGGTATCCACGGGGGATTGGTTCCAGGCCCAAAATCCACAGATGCCAAAATCTACAGATGCTCAGGTCCCTTATAGAAAATGGTGTAGTATTTGCATATAACCAATCCACATCCTCCAGCATACTTTAAATCATCTCTGGATAACTTATAGTACCGAATACAATGTAAATGCTATGTAGTTGTACATACAAGGTAAATGCTTTGTAAATAAATAGTCACGGGTGTGTAACTTGGTTTTTGGAACTTTCTGGAATTTTTTTTTTCAAATATTTTCCATCTGTGGTTGACTGAATGTGGGTTGGATGCAGATCCCATGGATATGGAGGGCCAGCTATAATGATTTTTAGACAGTTATTATAAGATAATTTTTAAGTTCCATATTCAGAGTTATTGTAGGATAATTCAGTTTATATAAAATCTTCACCCAAAAATCTAAATCTTTTTTCAGAGCAGTGTGCCTTAGTGGAATGGGCTTTGAGGCCATTGAAACCTGGGTTCAAGTCCTAGCTCTGCTAATTATTGGTTCTGTAGTCTTTTTTCTTACTTATTAAAATTTCAATTTATTCAGTTGATTATTTGATAGTCTGCCTTACCCAATAAATGAAGTCTCTTCAAGGACAGAGATAATTTCTAATTTTACCTATCATTTATTTGTCATTTGTTTAATAGTAATTGACACAGTAGACACTAAATAATTTTTAACAAATGAATGAATAATTTATTAAATACTTTTTTGACAATCTACAAGATATCTGACATTTTTAAAGTGTCCATTATGTTCGATGCTACTGTATTATTAGGTTCTGGGAGCAAGGAATGTATCAGTAAAAGCTAATCCTTGCCTTCAAAGATTTATAATACAGTAGAGGAGAAATTCATATAATTAACTATCATACAAGGCAGACTGTAATACATGCTATGAAACAGATATAAACACATCTCTATGAGAACAGAGGAAACAAATCTGCCAAAATTGACGAAGCTTTCAAAATGCAGAGGTTATTTGAAATCTTCCTGGAAGGTAGTTTTGAATAAAATGGAGAACCAGGGAAAGGATGGTTTGGTAGTGTTGAACAAAAATGTTTTAACTTCTCTGAGCCTCTCTTTCCTCCTGCACACAGTGGGGATTCTCAGGATTAAATGAGAGAACCAAATAAAAGGAGTTTTCTCATCTCTACTATGTAAAATGTACTCGATAAAGTATAGCAATGATTATCAGTACATTAAGGAATCAATGTTCACATGTATAGAAGGACAAAAGAGAAAGATCTGGAAGAAGAGCTGGAGTGAAGGGGCTGTCAGTGCGGACGTACGGACGAGAGAAATGGTGTGCCTTTCTGGATGTGAGTTCAGTGTGGGAGTAAAGCGCAAGTGTGTGATCGAGGAGAGAAAACCAAAAACAAGAAGAGGGTACTGAAGAGCAAGAAGAAGGGAGACTCCACTGGGTGGAGAAGGAGAAGTGTGACTTAAAATCATGTAATCTGCCACCGACTCCGAATCAATGGACAGTAAGCCACCTTCCCAGGACCACCAACATCTGGGTGCAGGCCAGTCACCTGGACCACAAAGCTAATAAACAGTGAGTTCCTTGATGGCAAGAGCCATCATTCTGTAACAGAAGTAAATGCTTACATGTTTAAAGTGCTTTTCTCTTTTTTGTCTTCCTGAGTAGAAATCTTTGCACTGGTCTGCCTGAGGTAATGATGTGCCCGGAAGGAAGGTTAGAATTTATTATAGAAAGAGAACAAGACAAAGAGTAATGTTTTGCTTCCGTCATTCAAAAAACAGGGTTTTGCAAGCCTCTTAAAAACGAATTCTCTCTACTCCTTTGTGAGGCCTGAGTAGTTTAACCACCATACATGGAGGCTTCAGATCATAGAGATCTACCACAATAAAGTTTAAAAAAAAAAAAAAGTAACCTGCTTGTCACTAAGATTTAGCCAGGTGAGTGAAGTCAGGAAAGAAGATACACTGGAAAGATCTCGTCTTTGTTAATATGGGGAATTGTGGGAATTAGAAAGAGAAGGGGAGAGAGACAGAGACAGAGAAATAGCGAAGGTGGTCCTAATCTCCCCTTCCCCAACTCTTCTGAGTTGGGCCCAGGCAGGGAAAGGTGCGCTAAGAAAGCAAGGTTAGTTACTTCTGAAGGCAGAGCAAGAGACCCCCATGGACTCTGAAATGAGCTATCCCTGCATGTGGCCCACCCCCAGACAAGCCCAGGGACCCAACCAGCCCCAGTCCGTGCAGTATGGCCAGACAGAGTGATGTAGCTAGACAGGACCCAAACACAGACAAAAGGCAGACAAAAGCCAGCCAGACTTCAAAGGGCCCTCAAGCAGCAGGGGAAACTGAAATGAGAGCAGGTCAGCCAGAGCCCACTACAGATTTTGACTGGGTGGGAGATCAACCACAGGTCACACCCACCCAAGCTGGCCACAAACACCCACAGGGCCAGCAGCACCAAGTGGACCGGACAACAGCCTGGAGCGCCAGGGAGGGGTAGGCAGCTGTGCCTGAAGACACTGTCTCTTCCCACCACCCGAGGCTGCATAAGCCTCAGCCCTTCCCCCTGCTCCAGACAAGCTGGGGAGGAAGAGGTGGCCTGTGAGCCGGAGGATTTTTAGCCAAGGGGAGCAGAAGAGTATCCAATATTGAATGGGACTACATTTTTGGAAAAATTTTTATTGCAGTATAGTTGACTTACAGTGTTGTGTTAGTTTCAAGTGTATAGCAAAGTGATTCAGTCATATATAGACATACATATATATATATACACATATACATACAGTACATATATATATTCTTTTTCAGATTCTTTTCCATTATAGGTTATTATGAGATATTGAGTATAGTTCTCTGTGCTACACAGTAGGTCCTTGTTGTTTATCTGTTTTATATATAGTAGTGTGTATATGTTAATCCCAACCTCCTAATTTATCCCCTGCTCCCCCACCCCGCCCCCCCTGCTTTCTTCTTTGGTAACCTTAAGTTTGTTTTTTATGTCTGTGAGTCTATTTCTGTTTTGTAAATAAGTTCATTTGTATCATTATTTTAGATTCCACATGTATGTGATATCATATGTTATTTGTCTTTCTCTGACTTACTTCACTTAGCATGATCATCTCTAGGTGAACGGAACTACATTTTAACCAGGTATTTAGTCAATTTTATTCCTCCCTCTGACCAGGAGGTAAGAGCTTGGGAAGGAAGCCAAAATAGCATAGACTAAATAAAGTTGAATTTTGCAATTCCCTCACACGTTCTTTCTTTGGTTTCAAGTAAAAAGGCAATCTAAGCACAAAATGTACTTGTTGACTGGTAGGACTTCCAAAGGAATGAATTCTTTGAAGAAAAACAGGGCTATTCATCCTAAGTGGTCTGGCTTTAGTGGGGAGGATCAAGTAACTGAGAAGGACGGAGGGAGGAAAAGGAATGTGGTCTATGGGCAAAGATTTTGTCTATTTTTTCTCAGATGTGTTGGTAGTGCCTGGACCATAATAAGTGCTCCATAAACATGTTAAATGAATGAAGAAATAGACATGAATTGAGTACCAATCTTGTGCCAGACATTGTAAACATGATCTTATTTAATTTTCACAACAGACTTTTAAAGTTGTAATTATCATCATTATTTGATAGATAAAGGGGTTCAGACAGGTTGAATAACTTCTCCAGGGTCACACACCTGAGAAGTGTGTGATGTGGACAGAATTCATGCACAGGCCAAATTGACAACTGTGACTTCTCAATGTATTTCCTCCTGTGGAAGGAAATCTCTTCATATGGAAGAAATTCCAATGATATCTCCACCTTCCATTTTATATCACAAGAAAGATCCTGGTGTTTTCTGCCATGACCCGATGCCATGACCCCTGCAAAAATGATCCCTACTTCTGCTACGAAAGTAACTGATTTTGTGGCAGATACTGTGTCGAAATTAAAATGTTCATAGTTATCTGGATAGAAAGGAAACACAGGAAAGTTGAAAAGGCTGTGTGGGAAACCAAAATGCAATCCTAGAAAAAGAAAAAGAAAGAAAAAAGGGAAATCATAACAGAAGTCAGAACTTTAACTGAAATAAGCATTTTTAAACGTCAAAATAACTCTTGACCTTTTTGTAATCAAAATAAACAACAAAATAGGCCAAATTGCATAAAATAAGGCCTTTCTTGGGTTTCCAGTGACATTACAAACCACAAAACGCTCCACTATTTTTTAAATTACAGCATGGGGTTTTACCCTCTGGTGGGTTGTTTGGGCGAACACTACCATCTACATTAACATTTGCCACACCCTTCTGCTTTGATCTGAGATTCCCTCTAAATTTAACAGGCATTCACACTGCTGCAGAAGCAAAATCATTGTCATTTCAAAGACCTGCACTCCATTTATCCCAGTTATAAAAATTAGCAAGGGTCAATAGCCTAAAGGTCTAAAAAAACCTGGCTGAATCTAAAAGAAATAAAGCTGGATGCATAAAACTGGAAATACAACCAGCAACACAAATATTTCACTTTCAATCATGGGTCTTGCTAATAAGACTATGATTTCCAAATAGCATATGGAAAAGAGAAATGATCAGGAATCAGGAGCAAGTCACAATGAGACAGTTGGACATGTGACTCTAAGGTCCCTTCAAACTCAATGGATCTGTGATTATGAGTCTGGGAAGCCTGAGGAAGTTTTCTTGGCTTCTCTGTGTAATGGAAAAGCATAGCTCAGCTTCTTGGGGGAGGTTGATTAACCTCATTAGCTTAAGATTCTTCATCCTGAGGGAATAGGTAGTGATACACAGTTCATAGGATTGTTGTGTATAGCTAGTGGAAAAATGGGAAAGTCAGACTTGCTCATACACTTTTTAAAGCTTTTAATTTTTAAAGTAATTTTAGAAAGGAGGGTGACTAAGGGAACCAACATTTAGAAAGTACTGCAGCAACCAATGTGCATGGCTGATGTTCTCATTATGCTACTGCATTATATGAGATGGCACATTTTGGAAAGGTTGAGACACTAGTGGTTTGATATCCATTATCACTACGCAGTGGAAATCCTGGAGCTAGAACATCCCATTCAGATATGTGGTAGCCTCCAACGATCAGACACACCAACCAAGACGCCTTTCTAACCCTAAATCCCAGAACCCAATCTAGCCTGTGTCCCAAATCCACCATGGGCTGTCACACCGCAAGCCAACGGAAGGAGACTGCTTCAATGTGGGATGGATTTAACACCAATGCTGGACCTAGATTCAGCAGCTCAGTTATTCCTATTTAAATCAAGTGACAAATAGGAGCCCTGAGGTCACCTGTAGCTACTATCATTTGACATTTGGCCTATATAAGATAATTCTGAAATTGAATCAGTTACTAGCATTTAAAAATCAGGAGATTACACATCAAAATCCATATTTCCAGCTTCCATTGGAACACCTAAAAACACTGGGCTCCCATTCTCAGCTGGCAGCAAAGGACTGGAGGAGGTAAGGACTTCTCCACTGAGATGGACTTTCCTCTCAAGTTCGTCACAATCCTACCTGACTCACTTCACTCCAATAAGTTCTCTGCCTAGTTCCCAGAGGCATTTGAGGGCAACCACTGACTCGAAGACCTAAATAGAATAGGAAACTTTCTGAAGGCCCCTCAACTGCCGGAAGGCAACCACCTCTGGATCTAAGTGGCTACTCTGGCATCTAATCATAAAGCTGATCTAACAAGACCCCTGTGCTAGGGACCCCTGAGAGCCAAATGACGGAAGGAGGCTGGCTAGCTCAGAGCTGACAAGTAGGCCTGGAAGTCCTTACAACACTGACAAGGAATGAAGCCCAGGCCAGAAGTACTGTTTTAGCATTATTATTGCGCTTTGACCTCTCTGCTCTGCCATGCATGGTATATAAAATGTCATTTTATAAGATATCATGTTAATTAGCCAACAAATATATGGAGGCATTTCACCATATAAAAGAGTATTTCAGCTTGCTTAAAGAATTCAAACAGGGCTTCACTAAACTAAACGTTTTCTAGATCCTACAATTTTCTTCCATAAAAATAAACCCAGTTCCATGGAAAATACTATAAATCAAAGAGATCCTGATCTTAGCAAAGCTTAACAGACAGATCCTTATTTTTCCCAAAGCCCATACTTGGCTCATTTCAGTGGAATTACTTTTGTTCCTCTGTAGTGCTGTTTCCCCATGTGATGGTCGTCGTCAGCCTGAATGCCAGCCCCGGAATCAGGTCTTGCTTGTGGGAAAGGGCTTCGGTGCACTCAGACTTTTATGTTATTACATCCCATTAAAGAGCTTATGCTTTGTTATCCTTTTCTGAACCTTGGCAAGGCCTCTTCATTCTCTTACAAGTTAAGTGAAAGCAGAACTCTGTGCTGGGCTGCTAGTGCTTCCTAGTGAGAGCCATGAGATGTGAATAGTATTCATAGAAGATTATTCAAGTAGGCAGCCACCAATCCCAGGGATACCCTGCCGGTTCAAAAATACAGGAAACAAAGTTACGCCCTCAATTTATACCCCTCCTTAAGTTTACTGAAAAAAGAATTCAGCAAGGGAAACGACACTGCTATCTTTTATTTGCTTTAGGCAGTGGGTTACAGCCTCTAAAGTAAGAGTTAGTGCTGTGGATTTCCTCTAAATTACAGAAAAGTTCACGGAGTGACATATAAAGAATGTAGAGAGTTTATAATGCAAAGAAACTATAGTAATCCCTGATGTCTAAGACTTCTTTTGTATGGAATACAAATTGCTCTTTTTCCTTCAGATAGATTTAAATGGAAGTAGGGAGGACGTTAAAGTGCTTTCAACAAAGAGAAAATGTTCCGATTACTTTGCTCCAAATGGACGTTTCCTGCCAGTTACCAGTGCATTCTTAATTGATAATGAAATGCAAAGTCTAAAGTAAACTTACTGTGGTAACACAGGCACACAATTTCATATGAATCAAAATTCTGCAAACCACCTAATAATATCACACGCGGTGCCAGACTCAACCCTGACATGACGCAAGGCAGTTTTGGTGGCTTGAAAACTGTCCTCACCAGGGAAGGAATCAACATTCAATCATTTTGTGGTTTTTCAGTGAAGCTCATCTCTTGTGTGCTTTTTTTTTTTTTCCAGCGTTTATTTAATTCCTCCAAATTCTCCATAGGCTTATTCTATCCATTAGGCAAAAATTATGTATAAATAATTGTTTCTTTAAGACTCAAATAAAATTATATAGCACTTCCAAAAAGCCACCTTTCTATAAATCAAGAAAATCTATTTTAAAACACAAAGGAAAGTAATTGTCCATTCCTTAATTTTAAAATACTTTAGGTTTCCAACGTTGGAACATTGTGTTGAATTAATACATTTATTCTAAATTTTTACTTTTGGGAGGAATTAGTTAATTCACTCCTGTTTTGAAAAGACAAAAGATTGAACAAATTTTTTTCCCTCTAGTGGAAATCTGATGTGTATTTAAGCATCCAAGATCCCACACTGCTAGCAATTAGCTGCTAGGTGTGTTCAGTATTAATGCACACTTCAAATTTGTACTCTAGTGCCTTGATTAGTATTTAGCCTAGAATTTGTGAGAATAGCAATGGCCTTTTTACAAATCTAATAGAAAGCCCAGATGAGTAGAGAAAGATACCAAATAAACAACCCCAGAAATCCAAGTCTCCTTATCTTGTAGGCCACATACACTGTAGCACAGCCCCTGTTCCTAGAGTACCTCTTTAAGGGAAAGATAGCGTCATCCAGATAGCTCTTTACTTTAACAAGTTCAGTAACTAAACTGCTTGTATTGAATGTTCTAGAAAGTGAGCAGAGGATGGAAATCTATTTGACACAAATCACTTACAGATGTTTAAATTACTTCAACCCATTTCAACTTTTGCTACGTAGGGCCACAATTCAAAAATAACTGATTATGAAAAAAAAAGCTCTCTATAAGCATAATTTTTAAAAGAAAAACTAATACAATGAATATATAAAATGAGGTAATGTACATAAAACTGCTTTTCAAACTGTGTTGTTATAGGGGTCATTTTTCCCCTTTAAATTAGAAGGTCCTTGTGGGTATGTCTTCTAAATTACTTGTAATTTTGCTACTCCTACTATGGTGCTTATGATAGTATAATAATTCAGCTGGGGAAAGTATTGACATAAAATATTTAGATAATTGAGGCTAAGGATTTTATATATTGAATAATGTAGGTAATTCTTTAATACCCTAATTCACTTTGCACTTGTGAATGGGAATATGAAAATCCATGTTTTTCTAAATGCTGCCCTGACCAGCATCTAGACAAGGAAGAGAAACCAAGAACTATTTCTGCAGGTGGCCACTGAAGCTAGCTGAAGCAGAACAGCATGTGAGACCTAACCACTAGTTCTGGTGCCGCAAAATTCTGCAGAAGCTTGGTGAGTGAAGAATCTCCAGGCATATGATAGTTAATGCCTTTCGAAGTGATTTAGCACAAGTCTTCTCTTATTTTAGAGCATAACTTTCTGGTGACTTAAATTTGTTTTTCCCTGAAGTGTCTAGACAGGCATAAAAGAAACCCTGAAATTAGAAAGAAGTATGCTTTCCTTTGTACCAAAGAATGAAACCACCCAGCTGTCCCACCAGTAGACCTTTGAGGGGTGGATCTGGTCATGGTGAGTGGGCATCTGAGCTATTGGCAGGTTCAGTGGGATTGTTATGTAAGACTACGATGCAGAGTCCTTGGGCTGCTTGGGATCTAGTTCCACTCCCTGGCATCAGAAGTCACTGAAACCTACAACACACAAAAGACCTATCTTGGCTTCTTTCTCTGGTCCTCTAGAGGATTTGTGATTGCTCACCTTTAGATGAGTTTGCTCATGATGTTAATAACGAAGGATGTGTGTCATGTTTCTTCTTCAGTTGCGCATTTTTGTCTCCTTTCTTTTGCACCCGGGTTAAATAAGGACACCACCTAAGACTTATTCAAATGCAGACTTCATTTGCCCATTTCACCCAAGTGGCTCCACCCAACAGAGTTCACAGCAGTGCTCTAGAGAGAAAAGCACAAAGTGAAGTGAGATATAAACTAAAAAGTTGAATGCTTTGATTTCACACGGGGCCTAGAACAACCTGAAAAACCAAATACAAGGGAGGTAAGTTACAACATGATAGGTATAATGAACTCTGCTGTATGTTACATATGAAAGTTGTGAAGGGAGTGAGTCTTGAGAGTTCTCATCACAAGGACATTTTTTTTCTGTTTCTTTAATTTTGTATCTATACGAGATGATTGATGGTCACTAAACTTATTGTGGTAATCATTTCATGATGTATGTGAATCAAATCATTATGTTGTACACCTTAAATTTATACAGTGCTGTATGGCAATTATATCTCAGTAAAATTGGAAGAAAAAAATTGCATACCAATACTGATATTTACCACAGAGTCCAATACCATAAAGGATTTCATTCCGAATCTAAAAGTTAATTCACCATTATTTAACTTTAAGTTATTTAGAGATATTGGTTAAATAAAAGCCAAAGATTAAAAGCTGCCAACGTGGATCATATTTATTAAATGAAATTATTTTACACTGCTTGAGAAGTGAATATATTCCTGGAAGTGTACAATGTTGGACCAACTCTTGGAAAGAAGAACTGTTTCTTGCTGTATCAGGCTTCCTGGGCCCCAAACAGAAGGAGCCACTGAAGCACTAGACTGGTGGAATGGATCCTATAAGCTCTATGAAGGCAGGGACCTTGTTTATCGTTCGTCTGGTATCCATGGCACACAGCCGAGGGCAAGCATTCTTGCTGAAGGGATGGGTGCATGGGTGGGTGCTCCCATTAGGAGGGGTGGGAGCAGGAAGCACGAGCCATATCAGTGCTTCCTCTGGGGTTGTTCTTTCTGCCCTGGTTTCAACAAAGCAGCAGAAAAGTGGAGCAATAGCAGGATTAGAGCTCTAGGGAAGTAGGTGAGCAACCATCTACCTTTCCCCATTCCAGCCAACACTGGAAGCAATGTCCCTTCTTTCCTGTTCCCATTCCTACTTGTAACAAATCAGCCTGTCCCAAGACCACTGCAGCACCCAAAGCACTTCACCTCTGCCCGGCCACTCCCAGAGCTGGCTGAAGGAAGGAATCCTTAAACAGGGCTGAGCACAGGCCAACAAGCTATCTAGCTGCAACAAACTTATAAAGCCCTCGAAAGCATGAGCTTAATGGATAAACAACTAGGTCCTATTGTATAGTACAGGGAACTATATTCAATATCCTGAGATAAACCATAATGGAAAAGAATATTAAAAAAAGAATGTATGAGAGAGAGAGAGAGCGCGCGAGCGACAGAGAGCGAACGTGAGCTTATCATCCATTTCTTTTGTGTCTCTGCCTACTACTTCTAACAATGCAGATCTTACACTGAGACAAGTGTAATTATGTGACTGAATACCTTTTATCTGTTTGGTCAGGTGGTTTGGCACACTCCAGTTTGTGTCACCAATACTAATATGTTTCAGTATCCTTGCCAGTGTGTAAAAGTCCATTCTTCACTACGTGATTTACAATGCACCATATACACCTAAGACTGAAATCTGTTAATAAACTTTCATTGTGAGAATTTCAAATATAACCCTAGACTCTTTCAAGGCACAGAAATTCTTCAGAGATTACAAATACCAATACTAAGCCAAATTTTCATCCTATAGAAGCAAAGATATATCATCAGGTCACAGTTATTTAGCATTTTAATGTTTTGGTTCTGGGGCTTAGGAGAATACTAAAAGAGCATGTGTCCCTTCTATGAAAGACTCTGGGGCTTTTGCCACATTCTACTGAACTCTGAAAATTTGCTCTGTAATTTCACAAAGTCCCATACAGCCCTCATACTCAGAAGTAGAAGTTTACCATATTGAATATATATTTTTAAAATTTCACAGGTCTTAAGAATATGGTTGGATAAGTTTAGACAAATGCATACACCGAGTAACAAACACCTTAAAAAATTAAGATAGAGAACATTGTTAACAACCTAGAAATCTCCTTCATGTTCCTTTTCAGTTTATCCTCCTCCCCCAGGCAACCACTATTCTGATGACTTCTGTCTCCATAGATTAGTTTTGTCTATTCTTAAATTTCACATAAATGGAATCACGCAGTATGTTCTCTTTTGTGGCTGGCTTATTTTGCTCAACGTAATGGTTTTGAGATTTACACTGATTGTTGCAAGTAACAGTAGCAGTTCCTTTTTTAATTGCTGAATAATATTCCATTCTATGAACTTACCACAGTGTGTTTATCCATTATTAATTAACACAGAAGCTGGATGGGCACATGCTGGTTCTTCAATAAAACAAATGTAGCAATTCCTGTTCTTTCAAATCTGCAGTTTATACTTGGCTTTTGCTAATGACTATATCCAGATCCAAAGCTGATTTTTAATCCTTCAGTCCTCAAAGAGAGCATGAGAAAAACTTCTTGAGAGTCTGAAGAATCTGAGTAGAAAGCAGGAGTAAGAGATAGGAGGTATTAGGGGAGCTATCTTCAACATGAACCAAATTTGCTCTAGGTCCTGCCTCTTGTCAAGGACTGTGAAAAGACCGAATTAAATGCAGGTCTAACCCTAACCCTCTCTCAGTGTTATCTTCCTCTTATCTTTCCTAGCTCTTTTGACCACTGGTTAAAAATTATTTTTCTCTGTAGACAATCTAAAGACTTTCACCTATTCAAGAAAGCCTTGCTTGCTTGGGTAGTCTGTAGTTTCAGTTAGAATGGCAGTGAAGGCAATGGTGTATATAGAAATGTATTTTGAGTTCCTTTCCTTGTGACCAAGCACACATCAAAAAAGCAGGAAGGAAAGTTGGAGGAAATTATGCAATTTATTATGATTTCTCATCATCAAGAACTTGTGTCCACGGGGAAAGAATAATAGTTCCTATAAAGGTTTCTTTTGGTTATTTGTGATTCCTCCCTCAGGAGCTTTAAAACAAATTTTGAGAAATCATAGACAAATCTAGTTTGATCTAATTTGTTAGAAAACAAATGAGATCAGTCTAATTTGATCTAATTAGTTAGGTGTCCACAGGAAACATCATTCCAGATGAGAATGGAGCAACCAGCATTAAAAAAAAAAAAAAAAAAGAATAACTGAACATTATACTGAGATTATAGAAACTCATTATTGCAAATACTGTGGATAAATAATGGTTCCCTAAAGATGTTAAAAAAATAATAATAATGGTTCCTAATTAGAGATTAATTTTAAGCCAGTGACTATTTACAGAATCAAATCTTTAATGGTCCTGTAGGTAAAATATTTTTTTTAATGTGTCACTCAAGTATTATCCCTTGTTTCTCAGTTGAAAAAGGGATTTTTAATATTCAGAATTACTTGAACTTCAAGTCCTCACTTTGTAGGATTTCCCCAACATGGTCCATCATCTTTCTGAAGGTGTTATTTCAGAGTAGTAGCTCCCAGAAATAGCTCATTTGTAGTTGCCTAGAAAACCTGACAGGTGATATATTGATATATTGAATGGAGGCATGAATGGTCAAAATCATGCAAAAACTATAGTCTAGGTTAAAAGTACTATAAAGAGTATTGGACCGGACATATATTTAACATAGGTCATGTCCAGAGGAGAAATTAATCCAATTTGAAAATAAGAATCATTAAAATCTTTATGTCTTTTTACATTGGGAAAAAATTGAAGATGCCATAAATCACAACTGTAGTGCTGATACTACTGATATTACTAAAATAAAGTATCTAATTAGCATGAATGCAAAACTCCTATTCCTGTACATTTTTGAATTTATAATATCACTAAATCAACTTTTTTAAAGAATTAATTTTTTCTACTTATTAAGAGACTAAAAAGGAAGAACAAGCATTGTCTTATATAAGATTTTTATTTGAATACTCTAAAATTATAATCACATTTAATGTTGTTGGGAAGAAAGTATTATTTGGTGTCATTTTGTAATTTTCCTGAATATTTATAAGCCATAAAGTATTGCTCTGGTTGTCTGTTTTCCTCCTCTTAAAAAAACCTCTACATGTTTTTTTATTTTTTTAATTAATTAATTAATTAATTTATGGCTGCATTGGGTCTTCATTGCTGTGCGAGGGCTTCTCATTGCAGTGGCTTCTCTTGTTGCAGAGCACAGGCCCTAGGCACGAGGGCAGTAGTTGTGGCCCGCGGGCTCAGTAGTTGTGCTTCGTGGGCTCTAGAGCGCAGGCTCAGTAGTTGTGATGCACGGGTTTAGTTGCTCCATGGCATTCTACATCTTTTTTTTTTTTTTTGCGGTACGCGGGCCTCTCACTGTTGTGGCCTCTCCCGCTGCAGAGCACAGGCTCCGGACGTGCAGGCTCAGCGACCATGGCTCACGGGCCCAGCCGCTCCACGGCATGTGGCATCTTCCCAGACCGGGGCACGAACCCGCGTCCCATGCATCGGCAGGCGGACTCTCAAACACTGCGCCACCAGGGAAGCCCTACATCTTTTAAAATTAAAACTTTAGGGAGTTTATTTTAGTACAAACACCTAGGTACTGAGGGCTTTCTTTTTTTCATCCTCAATTCTCAAAATATACTGAAGTACAACGAGATATTCATGTTGGGATACGGCCAAGGATTCCTTCATCTTAGCCATTGCTCTTGGCCAGAACTAGGGCTCTAACCGGCATCTACCCAGGGAAACCACAGTCCATGACTGTCCAGTTCTCTTGGAATGAAATGCACTGTCTGGAATTTCCAGGAAGAAAACACATTTAGTCATTGGATAACGTGCTCACAGGTAGGCAAGAGAGGCTGTGCTCCCTTGTCACTGAGGAGCTCCCCAGTCCCCACCAAGGTCAACTGTCCCACCTCATTCTTCCCCACATCATGTGAGTCACTGCTGTGCTTATAAAGATAAGTCCAAGAGTACAACCACTTTATCTTCCATAGAAACACAAAATGGACACGCTTTTCCATTATGCTCGATTCTGTAATGAAAGGTCTAGGAAGTGAGTGTAACATGAACTCATTCCTTCCGCCTCAGCAGACAGATGGATAGAGACATTCCAGTTTGTTTCCAGTCTTTTGTCTTCAGAGCATTTTTGGCATTTCCTTCAGGAAACTGGAGGTTGTGACCTAAGGTTTCCTTAGTGAACATGCTTCTGTTTCCCACAGTTAACTTTACCCAGAAATGACATCTACTCTATTAGGTGAGGTTTATCTTCGTGTCCCAACTGTGTCCTGTGCATATTCAATGACACTTGAAAGCACAAATTCTGAAAGTTAACAATAGCACTGAAGAGGCAAACACACCAAAATACTTCTACGTAATCCCCAATAAAGATGATAATATCAAAACAAGAATTAAAAATTCTGTGAGGCTTGCCATTTTACAGTTGGAGAAATTGACTAGGAATGTTAAAGCTTTCAGATACTATGAATCAAAAAATTTCAGATAAAAGATGTATGCTATTCAGCCAACATTCTACAACTTGTTACTTTATTGCTAATGTATAGTTTTATATTGTTCAGCTGGTAGACTGGGAGAAGCCAAGACAATGTCTTGAAAGAATGAAGTAATTTAATATAATCTCCCATAGCTATATCCCCACTTCCCCAGTATGTTGATGGCAAGCTAAGAATGTAAGCTTCTAGGGATGGGTGTGAACTGACCATTGAGTGTCATAAGTTAACTTTGATTTACAACCACGTTGTTGTACATTATTTCTTTTAAAACTCATGTTTTAAGACAGAATTATTGTACTTAATTTAGTTTGGCTTGAATGTCATTTAAAACTCAAACAATTACATTTACTTGTCAATGTGGTATTTAGAAGCTGGTGGTTTCCATCTCATTCTTTACTACTCTTCAGTGTTAACTTATTGAAGTTTCTCTTCCTGAAAAAAAAAAGAGTGGTTTCTAAACAAACCACATTCGTTTTTCACACCCTAGTTTATCAGGGTAAAATCCTCTAAAGAATAACAGAAATTTGCCTTTAACTGATTCTGAAGAGGCACATAGTCAAATAGAATGTCTTAATAATAATTTTTTAAAAAATGCTCTTCACAAAGGAATCTTTAAAAAAAATCAGTTTATTAATGTTTAAAAGTTGATAAAGCTATGTGCAAAATGATCCACATTGTCAGAAACCTATTAAATACTATTTAAAAAAAAAAGACACTTCTCAGTTTAATTGCACTGGAAACCACACTAAACAGACACCAATATATTTTTATTCTTTGTGACATTTATACACATCTTCAATTAACTATTTAATGTACTGAAAAACTTCTTATGTTCCCTATCAGTTAAAGTAATGCTTTAAGGGCACAAGAGGATGGTATTTTCTGAAGAAATACACATTCAATGGTGTTAACACAGGTTAGGAAAATCCAATAAAATGTTGAAACAAATACATTCAAAAATTATTAAAAAAGTACTTTTAACACAACAAAATATAGCCATCCTGTTGGTTGAAATGATTCACACAACACTCTGAAAGAAACATCAACAAAAGTGCCAAAGACAGATGCTGTATTTGTTAGACAAATTCGTTAAGAAATCTTTCTTGGTTTACAAAGTCACCCCCCAGTCAGTTTTCACCTTGTTTTGCTTGTTTGTTTCTCCTATGACACTAAGGATCCTGGCTGATGTCATTTAAATAAATTGGACTTCCTTATGCAGATTTCAGCCATGATGGATATGATACTGTAATACATTTCATTGCAAAGATTTTTTTTTTTAAAGTGACTGCAACTAAAATCAAAAACACTCATCCAGCTTACGTGGAAACTTTGGCTTCAGCAAGTGAAATTGCTTTACATCTCCAAACTATCTCCACCACAGTCTACCTGCTGGACACAGCCTACCTGCTACACATCATCAAGAAATGGACCGTGCCACACTCCCAACTCTGAATGCCAGGTAGTTAAAATATAAAGTAAAGGAATTCTGAGGAGAAGTATGAAGGGGAAGGGAGGGTAGGATATGCAGAGCATACCTAGCGAAGCAGAAGTGCACACGCTCACTTGGGCTGGAAACTAAAGTGAAAGAAAACATCTCCTCAAAGCTCCCGACAGAGACGCTTTCACACGGGGACATTAGTCTTTGAGGAGGGGCCAGATGAACCCTTCAGGAGCTTGACAATGCTAGACCTTTGGCTCAGTGCAAAATCAAAGCTCCAGCGAGGGGAGGAAATAGATTCCAGGCGAGGACCTGATCTCCACCCTTCCCAGTGCATTGTTCACGGGAACTAAGTCTACCCACCAACACCAGGCACCACCAGGCTGTTCTTACGCTCCCCCTCCCTCCCTCTGGCTTGCGACAGCTCCTGCCTGGCAGCAGTGGAGGCACAGAGTTTTTGTTTTTGTTTTTCCAAACACTGGGGTGGTGGGCAACCATGCAAGCTCCCCATGGGTCAGCAGTTTTCACTTTTAGGAAGAAGAGTTGACGTTTCCAGAAGACATAATGGTCTCTGGGTTATCCCCATCATCCTTCTGAGGGTGGGAGGAGTTGTCTGACTTACTGCGGCTGAATTCCATGCCGGCGATGATAGGTCGTGTGAATTTGCCCGTGGAGTCTCCGCTGGGGCACTTGCAGCAGGACATGATCCGGACGAAGGCCCGACGCATCTCCTTGTTGGACAAAGTGTAGATGATGGGGTTGGTGCCAGAGTTGAGCACAGCCAACACCAGGAAGTACTCCGTTCTGAAGAGGATGTCGCAGGTCTTCACCTTGCAGCCCACGTCCAGCAGGAGCAGGATGAAGAGTGGCGCCCAGCAGGCGATGAAGACGCCCAGGACGATAATCACGGTCTTGAGCAGCGCCAGCGACTTCTCTGAGCTGCGGCTGGCCTTCGAAATGTTCTTGCGGAACGTCAGACGGCGGCTCCGAGTCCTGACCAAGGAGTAGATCCTGCAGTACAGGATGACGATGGAGAGGAGAAGCAGGGTGAAGACCGTGGTGCAGAAGAGGATATAGTGCTTGTGGTAGAGCGGCAGCACTGTGGAGCAGCTGGGCAGCGCGCTGATGCAGTTCCAGCCCATGATGGGCAGGCCCCCCAGGATAAGGGAGATAACCCAACAGGCACTGATGAGCAGGAAGGAGCGGAACCTGTTGCTCCCATTGTGAAGTTTCATCTTCAGCATGGTGATGTAGCGCTCAATGGCGATGGCTAGGAGGCTGAACACGGAGGCAGACAGGGCCACAAACATACTCCCTTCCCGCAGAAACCACTGGGCGGGGGTTAGCTTGTAGGTGGTGGCCCCAGACAAAAGCAGGTTGGCTGTGTAGGCCACTCCTGCCAACAGGTCTGAGAGGGCGAGGTTGCCAATAAAATAGTACATGGGTCGGTGGAACTTCTTGGTTTTCCAAATGGTCAGCAAAACAAAGATGTTCTCTAGGATGATAAAGCAGCAGATGAGAATGAACACCAGTGAGATCAGTTTAATGCCGTTTTCCTTGTCCGCACCGATATTCAGCTTTCCCGTGTAGTTATAATGCCGGACGATGATGTCGTAGTTGACATAGTCGGAGACAGAGCTGCGGAGGGCCTTGACCAGCGGGATGTTGGTGGACCCCATGATGCGCGCTGTCCCCAGGAGCCCGGGGCGGTACTTCTCCAGATGAACGCTAGAGGGCGAGGCGGAGCGAGCCTTCACTGGCAGCGGGGGTGGTTGAGCGAGAGAGATCCAGGCTTTCTGTGCAGCTTTTCCGTGGCCGGAGAGGGCCTCAGAAACCGCAGCCTTAAACAAATCACAAAGAGGAGAGAGTCAGGGAAAAAGCCACAGCACACTGGCGTCATTCATTCTAGCGAAGGTACTGCTGCAGTTTTCTTGTTGTTGATTCGTTTTAAAGAAACTTGGGGAGAATGCAGGAAGAAGGATTAAAAACAAACAAACAAACAAAAAATCAAACTCTCATTTCTTGCAAAGAAAAAAAAAAAAAAGGAAGAAGGGGAAGAAAGAAAGGGAGAAAAAACAAAAATGTACCCAAACTGAAAACTCCGACTCGACAAGACGAAACTCGCTTCCTATGGCTACATCCACTTAAATGGAAATGGGAAAACTGGAAAAGTGAACCCCATTTATCCCCACTCTTGCCTCCTCAACCCACCCCCCACCCCCGCCCAACGCTGCTCCCACCCCACAAGGTTTCCAGCCGCAGCCGAAAGAGTCTCTGAAGCGTTCACCCGCTCGGCGGCGGGCTCACCACCAGCTCCTGGTCGCTCCTTCGAAGAGCCTCAACCGCCAATGTGAGGGCGGAGACGCACACCTCTGCCTTCCACCACCACCCAGCTAAAACCACCTCCTAATTGCCATGCAAGAAATTAGGTTTGCACGAAAACCATTTGACGGCATCAGTCACTTTTTGGGCTCTATTAATAACTCTCTAGGAGCAGGTGTGCTTAGGGTCCGAAGGCGCAACCTGGTGTGGGCAGCCAAGCCCGCCCCGGCCTTGCGGTAAACAGGAAAGCTTAGCGCCTCCGTGAAGCAACAGCCTTTTCTTTCTTCTTCTTCTTCTTTTTTTTTTTTTCTTGCGAGCCAGTGCAAGAAAATATAAAGGTACGCAGTGAAAATCATTCGTAAGATATTGCAATAAATCCCAGAAGTGTCGTACATTCGTTGATTGCAAAAGGAGTATTTTTAGTTACTGTGGATATAGCCAAAACACGCACACAAAAAGAGAAGTTAAACTACAAGTGATAAAAATACATGCCACTGCATTCCAAATTCCAAATGCCAAATTACTCTCCAGAAACTCACACAAACAGAAGTCTGCCGGTGCATTGCTAAGCTAGCGCGGGCAGTTTTATTCACTGCTCCTCCCCAACACGTTGCCTCCTCTCATAGAACTAGAAAGTGTGGGGGGATTGAAACGTGGCACTGGTGATCAGAAGTCTACCCGAGAGTTGCTGAAATGCTTCAAGGTAACGTAGCAAATGCGATAAAAGTGGAGTCATCGAGGCGACAGCAATTCCAGCAACTCCCAGGAGAGCAGAGGCAGCTTGCGCCCAGTAGCTCCGCGTTTCCCTCATCTAATTCCACACCCTGCTCGCTCGCAGTGCAAGTTTAAGCCCTTACCCCACCTCCCCCGGTCTTTGTCTATAGGATTTCCCAGAATAAGCGCCTCTCCTCCGACCCACCACAGCTTCCGCTATCCCCCAGCCCCAGACCGTTCTACAATGGGAACTTAACCCTTTTCCAAACTTTGTTAAGTCACAAGTGCGCCAAGAACAATCCGATCCGGTTGGTCTCCTTAGTAGCCCAGAGATGCTTGTTTTCAGCACCCAGAGACAGATGTTTTAAAAGTGTTCGTTTTGCTTCATTCCGGTTTAAAAATTTTGTTTCTGCCTCTGAAGACCTCCCGCCGCGATGCTCCTCCGCGCGCACTCCCTACCTGGCTCAGGCTGGTCGAAGCTGCGTTCGGGGAGCGCCGGGTCTGCACGGCGCGCTCGGCATCTTGCTGCTGCCCCCGACTGAGCGCGCCGCGTTCTCAACTTACTCGAGTCGGGGTCCCCTCCCTCCGCAGCCGCTCACTCCAATGGCCAGCGCGCTCGCCGCGGCCCGGCCGACGGGTCAGCTGAAGTCGCCGAGCGCCCCGCTGAGGCTGAGTGGCTTCTTTAGGAAGAGACAGGGAGGAGTGAGTGCTTCAAGCCCCCACGCCCTCCGCCCGCGGCTGGGGGCCTCAGGATCAGTGCTGCTGAGACTCACTGTCCAGGAAAGATCTGGGGCAGAAACACACACACAAGAAGAACCCCTCCTTCCCCACAGGCAACCAAAAAAAAAAAAAAAAAAAAAAAAAACCAACAACAGAAAAGGGGCGGAGCCTGGTGCCCCCAGGACTCTTAATGTATAAATCTCGGCCCTCGCCCTGCAATCCGCCGCTCCCGGGCGGTGGAGACCGTTCTCCCGCGCCTTAGAAAAGGGGGGAGGTGAAGAGCTGTTGGAAGCTTTTCTCCAGAAAAATCTTAAGGGACAGAGGACGGCCTGGCGTGTGTAGTGCACCTCTCTGGTCCCCCAGCCCCGCAGCTCTTGGGGGATTGGAGTCCGGTGATTGTGGCCGGGCTCCGCCCTCCTCTCCGGCCCCGGCCGCGTCTGCGGAGGCAGGGGAAACAGGCGCCGCGACCCCGCGAGTCCCGGCCGCGTTCTGGGGGAGGAGAGGCTGGGAAGGGGCTGCCAGAGGTATGGAGGAGGCGAGCAGCCTGGGAGGGAGAATGGCCCGGGAGGTTCCTCCACTTCTGCCCGCCTCCACCTCTCGCCCCCATCCCGCTGCTGCCTCGAAACTTGCGGTCTGAGGGGCAGAAAGTGGCTTTCTCGGGGCGCGCAGTGAAACGGGCCAGCTCCGGGCGAGGTGTTGGGCGGGGGTTCCCCTCACTCAGCTGGGCGCAAAATCAGTCCTTGTGTCCTAGATTCTGGCCAGTGGTGAGGTCTTTGAGGAGGTGGGCAGCTGCCGGGGCCCGAGAGATTTAAACAGCTTGGGCAGCTCAGGAATTTCCAAAGGGGAAGAGCTGCCGGGCCCGATCAGCCTAGGGCCTGCAGCTGCCCAGCTCGGGGCCAGTGCGCTTCTCTCCCTTTCTACTTGAGAGGCCCCCAAGCCTCAATGCTCACAGCTCACCCACTCTTTCCTTTCCCTTGGATGCTACTTCAGAACGTAAGACCGTGAGGCGGTCTTGGTCAGCTCCGCCTAAATGATAAGCTGAGGGCACTTCTGACGGCCCTCCTGCTTCAAAGATGGTTTCCACCCAGTTCCTGGCCGCACTGGCTTCCCATCCTGGCAGATGTGAACGCAAAACTTCTCCGTTGTGCAGTTTCAATTAACACAGTACAGACACACCCTGTACCTGAATGACTCAGAAGGAGGCTGAATGAATAAACAACAGACTCCTGGCTTCTGGGATCTTACGACTTTGCAAAGGAAAAAAATCAAATGACAGTTAATACACAGTTGCCCGAAAGCTCTCATCAGCAGCGTTGCACCCAGCACACACCCACAAATTTAGCAACAGTAAGTGCGAACGACATAGAAACTAAGATAACTGTCCTCTATACTCTAGAATAGACTTTGATTGGGTCTGAGAATGTATTTCACTTAAAAGGGAAGATATATTGTGTCTACTCAGCACAACAAAATGTGTGGACTTGGCAAACTTCACCTCATCCACTAATTTATGAGTTCTTTAAAGGGAAAGGAATTAAAGTAAATTGCACACCCAGACTATATCAGGCATGTGGTAGATTAATTTAACACTACTACTCTATGAAGCAAACATTGTTGGTCATTTGTTGATGAAGGAAATGTCAGGCAGTTTAAGCCACTAGATGTCCCAGCTAATGAGTGGCTGAGCTAGGTTCCAAAACTCAAATACTGCAGATGCCATGCCTTCAGTAAACAGTTAAGGTGTTCTGTATGTATACAACGGCTTGACCAATGAAGTCCTTTAAAACCACTTCTTTCCTGACTATGCAAGTGTTACACATATTAACACATTTAATCCTTACCATGACCCTGCAGGTTAGGTACTGTTAATATCCTAATTCTACAAACAAGGAAACTGAGTTCCAAACATATTAAGCAACTTGGTTAGCGTGGGCTTTGACCATAGACAAGCTGCAGATTCTTTTTTTTTTTTTGGCGGTACGCGGGCCTCTCGCTCTTGTGGCCTCTCCCATTGCGGAGCACAGGCTATGGACGCGCAGGGTCAGCGGCCATGGATCACGGGCCTAGCCGCTCCGCGGCATGTGGGATCTTCCCAGACCGGGGCACGAACCCGTGTCCCCTGCATTGGCAGGCGGACTCTCAACCACGGCGCCACCAGGGAAGCCCCAGATTCTTAACTGCTGCTCTAAACCACCGCGATAAACCTCAACCATGTCAAAGATTTGTGTGAGGGAAGTCAGTCCTTTCCTTGTGAATAATGTTGGTGAGGACAACATTCAATATTGATTCAACATTTAGAAGAGCTCAAACACTTTGCAGATGATTACTTAGCAATATTCATCCTTAGTGCACAGCTATGAGATTTAAAATATAGATGACCACTCAGGCAAAATTAGAAAGTAGGCAAAGTGATTTGCCACAATGGCTTCCCTGCCAGTTTCAAGCCTCTGGTTCCCACACGTGTCTCTTCCCATTACTCTCATGAGAGCCCCCCAAGAACTGCATCCTCAAAAAGCTGTTAGCCCAGTTTCCTTTCTGCTGCAAGTCCATTGTTCCTCCCTTACTTCCTGGCATGCTGAGGTTACCATCTGATGCCCATCACATTGAGGTTGATCCATTCCAAATTTCTGATTTCAAAGCAGCTTTGCTGTTCTTTATGCATGCTTTAGTGTCTCTCTTTAAGGGTTGCCAGATAAAATACCATGCAATATTTGGGACATATACTGAGAAAATTGTCGTTTTAATCTGCAATTCAGATTTAACTGAGTGAGCTGTATTTTTATTCACTAAATCTGGGAACCTACTCTCTTTCCTAAAGGCTCCATTCACTTTCCAACTCCCTCTCCTCCCCCTAGTCCCCTGTAAAGATCCAACTCTCTCCTTACTCATTTGTTCATAGGAGAATAACTAGCCTCCGACTTCATGGACAAAAGAGTATCACCACTTATAAATTTCAGCTTAATAATAACTTCACCCACCCTAACCTCCTTCCCACAGCTCTGCTTCTTCTCTTGCCTGTATCACCATGCTGTTTCCCCCCAATTTTCTAAGACAATTATTCCTTCTCTCTTTTGTATTTTCAGTTCTTTCCCTCTGATGACTCTTTACTTGAAACTTACCTTAATATTTATGTGTTTCCTCTACCAAAAACTCACTGTCTACCCCTCATACTAGGTCCCAGGATCTCTCTCTTCTCTTGTTTGCCAACATTCAAAACTATGTAATGGAACATGATTGAGCTTTGGAACCAGACAGACTTGGGTTCAGCCTTAATTCTGCCAGTTCCTAGCTGTGTGACTTTGGGCAAGTTCCTTTAACTTCTTGGAGCCTCAGCTTCCTCATCTCTAAAATGGTATAGTGATATTTCTTTCAGTCATTTGGAGGATTAAAGAGCTTCATGTGTGTAAACAGTATTATGGTAAGGGACTTCTCTGGTGGCATAGTGGATAAGACTCCATGCTCCCAATGCAGGGGGCACAGGTTTGATCCCTGGTCAGGGAACTAGATCCCACATGCATGCTGCAACTAAGGAGCCCACGTGTTGCAACTAAGGAGCCCACTGGTGGCAACTAAAACCCCATGAAACCAAATAAATAAATAAATATTTTTTTTAAAAAAGTATTATGGTAAATGCTTCACTCTCCCACTGCCTCTATCTTTAACTCTATTATATTCACTGCTTTTATTATCTCACTTTCCATCTTACCATTCACGTTCCTATTTGATTGTAAAATAAAATTGTTTTTAATAAAATTAATACATGCATATGGTTTAAAAAAATCAAATAGTAGAAAACTCGTAGGGAAAAGCATCAGTCCTCTGAGGTTCCCTGACCCTCTAATCCTCCCAATCACTTTGAAATCTTATTGGTGTTCCTTTTCTTTTTTATTTATTTATTTATTTTTGGCTGCACTGGGTCTTTGTTGCTGCGCGTGGGCTTTCTCTATTTGCAGCGAGCAGGTTTCTCATTGCGGTGGCTTCTCTTGTTGCGGAGCACAGGCTCTAGGCACACAGGCTTCAGTAGTTGCAGCATGCAGGCTCAGTAGTTGTGGCACACGGGCTTAGTTGCTCCAAGGCATGTGGGATCTTCCCGGACCAGGACTCGAACCCGTGTCCCCTGCGTTGCCAGGCGGATTCTTAACCACTGCACCACCAGGGAAGCCCTTATTGATGTTTCTTCTAGTGGCTATTTGAACTCTCTAAATCCACTATTTTATACCTCCATTTCCTGATTATCAATTTTAGACAATATCTATAGGTTTTCTGCTATGTTGAAGGAGTATTAATTCACTTACCCTTAAGAAACATGCTTGTGCTATAAACTTTCTAAATTCTTGCATGTCTGAAATTTTTAAAATTCTACTTTTACACTTGACTAATATTTTGGCTGAATATAGAGTTAGAGTTTGTAAGTAATTTTCCCTGAGAATTTTGAAGGCATTAATCCCTTGTCTTTTAATTTCTAGTACTAATGATAAAAAGCCTAAAGCTATTCTGATCAAAACCTCACATGACTACATTTTGTCTTCTTTGGATGTTTTTAGAATCTTCTCTTTCTCCACAGTGTTCCAGAATTATACAATAATATACCTTGATTTTCCAAGCTTTTTCCTAGGAAGTTATCTGAAATTATTTTTTTGATAACTTTCTTTTCTCTATTCTCTCTTTCTAGAACTTCCACTCTTCAGATTATGACCCATCTGGACTGATCTTTTAATTTACTCATACTTATTTTCTATTTTTTACATCTTTATTTTTTTCTAATTTCTGGGAGTTTTCTCAACTTTATCTTTTAACTCTTCAGCTAATATTTCCCTTGCTCTTATCATAGTTTTAATTCTAAATGCTCTCTTTTTCTTTTATGACTATTTCATTTTTACAGAACTCTGTGCTGTTGTTGACATTTTCTCCTATTTTCTTTATTTCTCATTTTCCTGTTTGTTTTGGTCCCAGTCCTTTGTGTCAGAGACTTTCCCACTGTCAAGTGATCTCTGGCTGTCTATTCATATTTCAGACAGAGACACTGAAAGCTAATTAAAACTCTGTGGGGAGTTCGTCAATGGAAGGGTGCTGGGTGATCAGGCTGTGTTCTTTTGTTGGAGGACCCAAAATGTCAATATCTGGAGATCTCTATTCCTAGGCTGGTCAATTTCACTAGACGGGAATTCCAAAATCTCTTGTCTGCCTTCTAGTATTTTCCCAAGTGAATCAAGGAAGAGCAGGGAAGAGAAGTAGGGAGAATCTTACCACTCAGTATTTAGATTTGACTGAATCACAATAATGGGGATCCCCACACACATACTCTCAGCTCAACCAGGTGTCCCAAAGACCCCTCTGATTTAGCCTCCAGGAAACCTCCAGTCTTCTGCTGAAATGGGGGTATTGGTACTTGTCCTGTTGTACAAGTTGGAAATGGAGGGCTGGAGATTTGGCTGTTAATTTTACTTTGATTAAAAAAAATTTTATTTAAAAATCAGAAAGGAAAATGAATGAGAAGTAAGATGTTGAAAGCAATGAGTCTAGTAGGGTTGGAGAGAGGCGGGTAGGAGGTGGTGTATAGAGCATCTTCTCTCTAGTAAATGTTTCACACTCAGTCCTCTTGTTTTCAGAGCAGCATTTACACCACTTTTCAGAAATACCAGGAGCTTCCATTTCCTGACCCTGGCTGAAGATCTGTAGTGGGAATTTAACTTGCTTCTAGGATTCCCCTGCTTCTAGCTCAAGTTTCAACTTTCTCTAGTCTGACAAGCCTTTTACACACGTTAATTTGTTTTCCAAAATTTTATTGCTTTTGTCAGAGGCAGTTAACCTTGAAGCTAATGTAGCTCAAACTTTAGGGTCCCACTTCCAAGGTCCTGGAAGGAGTCCTAGCAATATGTCCCCATGGTTATATAAATATTAAAAATAAGACATTTTAACCATAACTGGCTAAGTTTGTTGTCTCTTTCCATTAGGAAGTCTTTTCTATTTCATTTTCTTCTGTGTAGGGGTGGTTTTGGAGTTGCTGTAGGCATTTTTGGGATCTGGCTGAAGGGAAGTTGAACTGCATTTAGATTGAATAAGGGGAGGAGGGGGCTATATTTAGATTGAGTTTAGAAGGATACGTAAGTGAGATTCACAGTTACTTCTATGTTATTACTAGCCCTCCTAGTGTAGAACTGATTTTCAGGACTTGCACTGCCCTCCATGGCTACTCATGCTATCACGATATAAAATGCAAGGCCAGTGTCACATGACTCTGAGCCAGAAGCTAGTCTGGGGAAATTCTTCCAAAGATGTCGTGTGTAAATTGTAATTGGAGCATTTGATTCTCACTAATACCTAGTTAAAACAGAAGTTCTCTTCTTTCCAGAATATATTTGATAACTTAGTATATATAATTATTAAACACATCTTATACTTTTTTCCATTTTTGATGGAGTTCACACAAAAGAGATCGATCAGAATTTGTGTATATGTCCAGTATTTGTAGGGTATAACTATTGCAATTTGAAAATAAGTTTAGGATTATTTCAATAAAATATGAGAGAAATTACAGACTCCTCATTTGGACATATATAACTGTTCAGCATACAGACTTCCACTTAATCCACCTGTTTCTACTGTAGTGTTCCACAGTCATAGCTGTTCTGTTCTACGTATGCACGCTACTATATATAAGATAGATAACCAAAAAGGGCCTACTATATAGCACAGGGAACTCTACTTAATATTCTGTAGTAGCCTCTATGAGAAAAGAATCTGAAAAAGAATGAATATGTATATGTATAACTGAATCACTTTGCTGCACACCTGAAACTAACACAACATTGAAAATCAACTATACTGCAATAAAATATTTTTTAAAAAGTCGTTCTGTTCTACCCCACAGCTTCTGCCCCGAGGGGAAAGAGACATTCACTCTGGCTATGCAGGGTAAGGGAAGGTCGCAGTATGAGGGAATGAAGATGAGTCTAACTGCTTCATTTTTCTTTTTTGTAAAGTTTTTTTCAGCTTTTAATTTTTAAAATTTTTTATGTAGCTGTTACACACACACACACATATATATATATAAAGTTGATTTACAAGAGTTTAACTTCTTCTAAAGCAGACTTTCTGTTTTCATCTTCCCACTTTCAGAGAGACCTAAAATTCCCACTTTTGGGCTTTTCTGCGGTTCTATAGCATAACTCAGCTGGTTTTTGGTCTATGGCAGGCTTAGTTTTCAGTTTTCCTAATTGTACTAAGTAAATTAGCATCTATCCTCTGCTTTTCAGTTTCCAGAATTTTGTTGCTGTGATCACTTGTCTTTTCCTTCTCTTTGTTTGTTTATGCAAAAAAAAAAAAAAAAAAAAAAAAGCCCTTTACTATTATGTCCCTGAAGTGTAGGAGTAGAAGGAAGTGAAAGTGTTCAATTTACCACCTCTGAAGAGAGGTCATTTCCATTTTCTCTTAAACCCTGGCAGTCTGGCTTGTGCTGCAGTCGTTCTCCTGAGCTTGCCCTTTCTAAGGACACAAATGAGTCTTTAATCGACAGAGACAAAGGCCTCTAGTGAATCCTCGCTTAGGGGAACTTACTGTAACATTTAGCACCGTTGACTTCCCCCTTGTTGAAACTCTCCACTGGGCTCTTCTGCAGTGCTACTCTCTCTCGTTCTCTTCTGACTCAGATTACTCTTTCCCAGAACTCTTAACTGCCTTCTCCTTTTCTATATTATCTTAAATATCCTTACTCCAATAATAGGAAATAATTATATAACCTGTATTATGTTCCAGTCACTGTACTAAATTAGCATTTTGTAATAAGTTTGTCCCCTCAACAACTCTACAAGCGAGATACTATTAAACAATCCATTTTACAGATGAAGAAACTGAGGCACAGAAAGCTTAAGTAATTTGTCCCAGTTCCCACCTTTTTCCCACTGTGAATATTGCCTCTTCAAATGCTGTATCCTTGGTCTACCCTCTTATTCATTTACCCTTTCTTGGCTCTTCTCATCTACTTCTAGGACTTTTTCTATCACATGTAGACAACTCTGAACTGTATATCTCTAGGCCCCCTTTCTCCTAAGCTACAGACTCAATTCCCAAATACTTATTGGAAGCCTCCTTATGCATGTCTCACACCCACCTCAAGATAAAAATATCCAAGGCCTAGCCATGTCATTTTAGCCATTCACTTTTCAGAACAACTCAACCTACTCTGTGTCATACATATCAGTTAACGGCATCAATTCACCTCATCAGACGAGCTAGAACATTGAGTCCATTCTGACTGCTCCTCTATCTCACCCTCTATGCAAAATTTGCTGCCAAGACTGTTGTCCTCTGAAGGGGCTTCTGAATTCATTTCCTCATCATCCTTCCAGTGTCATTGTTAGGTCCTTACCCCCTATTTATAACGTCTTCCTCCTAACTGGCCTGACCACCATCAGAGTTGCTTTCCTAAATGCCTAAGATCTGTTTTTTCTGCTTATTGAGGGTGGACAGGTAATCTCCATGGGAGGGAAGGGTTCCTTACATAACAGAAGGATAGCAAGATCCCTTCAAGAAACACCACATGTATGTGTTTTACAGATCAATAGACACATACCAAGAGAAACTAAAAGCTGTAATGTTCCAAACCATTGATGATTAAGTACTAATCAGAAACTAAGCTAAAGCAATTCTGGAATCATAGAGATAAAAATGGACCTTCATTTATTTATTCAGTAATTTGTCATTGAGCACCTACTATGAACCAACAGGCATTCTTCTAGGAACTGGCATTGCAGCCTTGAAAAAGACAGATAAGCTCCCTGATACCATGGAGTTTACATTCCTATACTGAAGGCTAATACTAAAGAAATAAGTAAATAAGATATCAGAAAGTAATGAGATCAATGCTGAGCATGAAGGCAGGATGATGTGGCCTTGAGTTGTTGCTCTGGGTGGCCAGGGTTGGCCTGTCTGAGTGGCTGGCACTGGATACCAGTGCACCATGGCAGGCTCGGGGCTCCCTGGGACGACATCAGGAAGGCTTGAGTAGAACTCTGTCCTGAGAGCAGCAGGCCCAGTGAGGGGAGCTCTGAAGTAGGCGCCATGGGACCAACCCAGGGGACTCACTCAGTGGCCTAAGACAAGTTTCCACCTCTCTCTGGACCTCTAAGGTCCTTTCTACCCCCAGCTCTTCATTACTTGCTTTCTGGGGTCCTGGGTCCCCCAAAACAATCTTCTACAACTGCTACTTCTTTTTCACCAGTTTAGGACTTCAACTGCAAGGCCTGGTTGGGCCTCTGCTCCATCTGCCATGAAACCTTGCTTGGCCAGTGGTGAGGAGAGCATCAGGCAGCCAGAGCGTAGGGTGGTAAATACCGGGAGCAGCTCTCAGCAAACATGTGACTGGTGGGTCCCTTAACTCCACCAGACTGGAGGGTCTTGAGGGGCATTGGAACCACAGAAAAGCCTCTCTAACATTCAATAAGACCACCTTCTCAGGACTTTCCTGATGGCACAGAGGTTAAGAATTTGCCTGCCAATACAGGGGACACGGGTTCGAGCCCTGGTCCGGGAAGATCCCGCATGCCAGAGAGCAACTAAGTCCGTGCACCACAACTACTGAGCCTGCGTGCCACAACTACTGAAGCCCACGCGTCTAGAGCCAGTGCTCCGCAACAAGAGAAGCCACTGCAATGAGAAGGTCCTGCTTGCAGCATCTAGAGAAAGCCCTAGCACAGCAACAAAGACTCAACGCAGCACGCCCCACCCGCCCCCCCCGCCAAAAAAAAGAAAAGAAAGACCACCTTCTCCTGAGGAAAATTTTCTCCTGAGGGAAAGTAATCTCTGTCCAATTGAAGGATTACACATCTGTAAGTAACATGTTAGCAAAAATCTAAGTATTCAAGGGACTTCCCTGGTGGCGCAGTGGTTGACTCCATGCTCCTAATGCAGGGGGCACGAGTTCGATCCCTGGTAAGGGAACTAGATCCCACAGGCATGCCGCAACTAAGAGTTCAAATGCCGCAACTAAGGAGCCAGTGAGCTGCAACTAAGGAGCCCGCCTGCTGCAACTAAATAAACAATAAATAAATAATCTAAGTATTCAAGATGAATTTATTAAAGAAAAACAATAAAAAGACTATATATTTTTATATTTTTATATATAAATTACACATAAATTTATATATGTAATATATATAAATTCATATTATATATATAAATTTATATAAATATATATAAATTTACAGTGAATAAAAATTTCGGAAGGAATTTTGCTTCATATAAACTAAATCAAGAAGTCGTCGGCTTTGAAAATCCACTCAATAGATGATCTTTCTCTTGAATCATTTCTCCAGCTATTTTAGAAGCAAAATGAAGACAGATTCTCCAACAAATTTTATGTTGTGTAACTCTGTTTTTAAAGTTTCCAAATGTGCCTTATAGGTTTGAAATTAGCTGTCTTTTACATTTGTATTTTCTTTTATTGTGTCATTTTCACAAGCCTCAAAAAAATCTTATTTTCACATGAATTGCAGAGGTAATTAAGGGCACTCTGGGATGTAATTTTCTTTCCCAGTTGTGCAGTGTTGAGATAAAACCTAAAGAGAACATCTTGCTCTGCACTGCCTAGCAGAGCAGGCCACGAGGAGGAAGAGACAGTGATTGCTGCCACATTTGTGTGTTTAAGGAGATTGAACTGAATTGTGTGTACATAAATACGAATTTTAAATTGATAAGAAATCCAAAGGCATTTTTTTTTTTTTTTTTTTTT
>NC_041217.1:94543913-94545336 GCF_002837175.3 Physeter macrocephalus
GGCCTCTCCCGTTGCGGAGCACAGGCTCCGGACGCGCAGGCCCAGCGGCCATGGCTCACGGGCCCAGCCGCTCCGCGGCACGTGGGATCCTCCCAGACCGGGGCGCGAACCCGGTTCCCCTGCATCGGCAGGCGGACGCGCAACCACTGCGCCACCAGGGAAGCCCCCAAAGGCATTTTAATCTCACAAATTGAAGGTATTACTATGCTTTTAAAACAAGTTCACAACTTTTCATTTGTTTGTACCTCCCTACTAAGTAGTAAGCAGGGATGGTCATTCTCATTTTACAGGCCAAGGAAAATGCCTAGGAAGGAAAGTGAGCTGCCCAAGGTCTTACAGAGACTCTGTAGCAGAGCCAGATGAGAAATGATAGACTCCTGGCTCCTTACCAGTGCTTGAAGAAGAGTTAAATGAAAATGTGTTGAAGGGATGAAGGAGAGAAGAAAGAAACAAAAGGAGGGAAAAAGAGAAATACTCAACTAGTATTTGCTATTCTATATTGCTTACTTATTTGTTTATTGTCTGACTCTCCTACTGGAGTGTAAGTTCCATAAAGACCAACATTTTGTCTATATCTTTTACTGCCGTATATTATATACTAGTACCTAGCATAGTGCCTGGCACATAGAGATACTCAATAAATACTGATGATGAGTAAATGAATAAATTAAAAGTGTCTCCGATTCATCCTGAATTATGTCAAATGGGATGAACCATTTGAAAGCAGCTAGATTATAAATTGGAGTGTTATTTTGATTTTTTATTTTAGTTTCTAATTACAGAGATATGGAGCTATTGATCCATGAAAAGAAGTGGAGGGAGCTAAGATGCACTATTACTAAGTGAATAGTAAATATAATAGTGAATAGAATCACTGTACGATTCCAGCTACATGACATTCTGGAAAGTTATGGAGACAGTCAAAAGATCAGTGGTTACCAGGGGTTAGGGGGGTGGGAGAGATGGACAGGCAGAGCACAGAGAATTTTTAAGGCAGTGAAACTATTCTGTATGATACTATAATGATGAATACATGTCACTCATTGTACAATTGCCCAAACCCACAGAATGTGCAACATCAAAAGTGAACCCTACTGTAAACTCTGGACTGTGGGGGACAATGATGTGTCACTGTAGGTTCAGCAGTTGTAGCAAAACTCTAGTGGGGGATGCTGATAATGGGGGAGGCTGTGATGTGGAGGTAGATGGTATATGGGAGATCTCTGTACCTTCCACTCAATTCTGATCTAAAATACAGTTTATTCTACAATGAGATATCATCTCATACCAGTCAGAATGGCCATCATCAAAAAATCTACAAACAAGAAATGCTGGAGAGGGTGTGGAGAAAAGGGTACCCTCTTGCACTGTTGGTGGGAATGTAAATTGATACAGTCACTATGGAGAACAGTATGGAGATTCT
>NC_041217.1:94545807-94547011 GCF_002837175.3 Physeter macrocephalus
GTTATGTGTATTGAGGTGGATGGACCTAGAGACTGTCATACAGAGTGAAGTAAGTCAGAAAGAGAAAAACAAATACCGTATGCTAACACATATATATGGAATCTAAAAAAAAAAAAAAAAAAAAAAGAAAGAAAAAAAATGATCAGAAGAGCCTAGGGGCAAGACGGGAATAAAGATGCAGACCTACTAGAGAATGGACTTGAGGATACCGGTAGGGGGAAGGGTAAGCTGGGACAAAGTGAGACAGTGGCATGGACATATATACACTATGGAGCGTAAAATAGATAGCTAGTGGGAAGCAGCCGCATAGCACAAGAAACTAACACAGCATTGTAAAGCAATTATACTCCAATAAAGATGTTAAAAAAATAAAATAAAATACAGTCTATTAAAATTTTTTTTAATTGAAGAATTTCATAATTTTGTTGCCTCTGTCTAAGGTTCATGTTCCTAGAGACAGTAACTTTAATCTCTCTTTGTTCCATTGTTCCAACTGCACTGAAGAATGCTAACCTAGTCTTTCTGGAGTATCCTGCGGCACTCCAGGTTTTTATCTATATATTTTAAGTCAAACCATCTTAATTACACCCTCTCATTTTTTTTTTTTTTTTTTTTTTTTTTTTTTTGCAGTACGCGGGCCTCTCCCTGTTGTGGCCTCTCCCCCTGCGGGGCACGTTTTCCTCTAAGAGTTTTATAGTGTCTGGTCTTACATTTAGATCTTGAATACTTTTTTTTTTTTTTTTTTTTGCAGTACGCGGGCCTCTCCCTGTTGTGGCCTCTCCCACTGCGGAGCACAGGCTCCGGACGCGCAGCCTCAGCGGCCACGGCTCACGGGCCCAGCCGCTCCGCGGCACGTGGGATCTTCCCGGACTGGGGCACGAACCCGTGTCCCCTGCATCGGCAGGCGGACTCTCAACCACTGCGCCACCAGAGAAGCCCCACCCTCTCATTTTGAGAAAAGTCTGTCCAGCAAGTTTTGCATTATGATGTAAATTTTATTTACATAAATTACAAATAATACAGTTCCTGCAAATTTGTTAATATCAGCATGGCAAAATCACATTAATCGTTGTTACGTAGAAAAGGCCTAATCAGATTAGTGAGACATCGAAATAGAAAGTATTGGGACTTCCCTGGCGGTCCAGTGGTTAAGACTCCATGCTTCCACTGCAGGGGGCATGGGTTCGATCTCTGGTCGGGAACT
>NC_041217.1:94547084-94552600 GCF_002837175.3 Physeter macrocephalus
GTGGGATCTTCCCGGACCGGGGCACGAACCCGTGTCCCCTGCATCGGCAGGCGGACTCTCAACCACTGTGCCACCAGGGAAGCCCTCTGGTCGGGAACTAAGATCCCGCGTGCTGCGCGGTGTGGCCAGAAAAGAAGACGAAAAAAAAAGTATTTTAAAAGTAAATTCAGCCTAATTCCATTAAAATTCCCTGAATTACAAGAATGAGGGTAACCACGTATTGTTTAGGAGGTGGCTTTATTTTTTTTATTTATTTTTGGCTGCATTGGGTCTTGGTTGCTGCACATGGGCTTTCTCTAGTTGCCGCGAGCAGGGGCTACTCTTCATTGCAGTATGTGTGCTTCTCACTGCTGTGGCCTCTCTTGTTGTGGAACACAGGCTCTAGGCGCACGGGATTCAACAGTTGTGGCATACAGTCTCCGTAGTTGTGGCTCGCGGGCTCTAGAGCGCAGGCTCAGTAGTAGTGGCTCACGGGCCCAGCCGCTCCGCGTCATGTGGGATCTTCCTGGACCAGGGCTCGAACCCATGTCCCCTGCATTGGCAGGCGGATTCTTAACCACTGCACCACCAGGGAAGTCCCAGGAGGTGGCTTTGACTGAATGAAAAGAATGGGTCAAAACCAGCTCTCATATATGTGAGATAAACAAATGCCTCTGAAGGGCTTAAAGGATCTTAGCATGTTTACTCAGAGCCCTTAAGTATTGTTTAGACTCAAACAGCTTAGTAAACTTTGTGTTCACAGGTTATTTTGCCCTCAGTCCATTGTAACTCTTATATGTTGCATTGTTTATAACGTTTTAAATCTCTTTTCTGTGGCAGGGGAGAAGTTGATAATTGAACAGAAAGACAAAAGGATAAACAGATAAAGTGACTTGTCTATGTTCCCGCAATTCAGTCAAGGATTTTCAACCACTGGAGTTTTCTCTCGATGGTTAAATTCAAATTGCTGAAAACTGAGGAATTTTGGAAGGTTATATGATAATTACTCCCCTGATGTCCTGCTTATTCGAAATAAAAGTGTACTACTTTAAGTAATATAAGTACTTATATGTAGTTATATATATGTCTATATTATATATACATAAGTATGTGTATATTTATACTTATATTACATATAAAAATAAGCTACTTTAAGTAATGAAAAGGAAAATGATTAAAGCTTGTTATTTAAATACACTAGAAATTGTGTGCAAATCCCTCAACTCTAGGCTTTGGCACTTGCTATTCTTTCTGGAATATTCTTATTATCCTCAAATAACTCCCATCCTTACTTCATTCAGATCTTAGATCAAATGTCATCTCCTCAGAGAAGTTGGCCCTGACCCCTATCTAAAAATGCACAATTTTCTGTACACTCCATCTTCTTATACCTACTTAATTTTTCTTTATAGTACTTAAATTAACACCCAACACATCATTTGTTTGTAATTTGTTTGTCTTCTCCCACCAGAGCGTAAACTCTAGAAGTGAACTGTTTTGTTGGTGGCCCAGAAAAGTCTCTGAGACAGCAGTCACTCAGATATTTGTTGAGTGAATGAATGAAAAATCACAAAAAAATAGTGATATTTCTCCTTAAACACCAAACGATTTTTTTTTGGAAAGTGAGTATTCTCTGATTGAAAAAAACCAGTTCTCATGAAAGGCCAAAAAGAAAGAATCAGAACATCTAAATCTTTAAAGTAAAATCTAGAGCTTTCATAACAGTGTTTATGGACAGCCTCAAACAGCACCTAACACTGACATTGTATCAACTTTACAAGAGGGAGTTTCTGCTAAATTACTACTAAATTACTAAATTTAGTCAATCCAGTGAAAGAAATCAGTCTTAACTGGTTGTCATTGCATAGAAAAAACAACAGGTTGCTTGGTTATAGTTTTTAACCATTGACCTGACTTCAAGTAAGACAGCATTGAATCTCTAAATGAAAAACCCAGTGGCTCAAAGTTGGCTTCTATGTTAATCCAATACACAAATATCCAATATTGCATATATGCTAATGCTAAGGATATAAAATCCCTGGCCTTAGCATGCTCACAGTCTAGTAGGGTAGGGATGACTGAGAAATAAAAAATATGTACCGTCCAGCATAGTAAGTCTTGTCATCATTGTGTGGTTCCACGTCCCCAGCTGAGCTTGTGTTCTTATGCACCCAGGCTCTGAGAATTTTCCTTCTTGTGGAGACTACTAGGGCCTGAGCTGTCTGAAACTGGCCTCAAGTCACTGAAACCTCAGCAAGGATGGAAAGAGAGATGGAAAAACTCATTTCAAAACTGCAAGCAATTTTCTGGAGAATTTGACACTCAATATGTATCTGAGTCAGATTTTTCTTTTATTGAAAAACCGTCAAAATGGGCCCAACAGTTATGTAAATGAAAGTTAAAAATCCAAATCAGGAAAGGTCACTTTTGAGAAACTGTGCCATTAGAGAGTGAAACTTCTATTGCCACAAAGTAAGAACAAACAAAAATAACCTACTTAGTATCTCCAATTGAATATCTCAGACTCAGCACAGCTACAGTGGAACACTTGGTTTCTCCTTCCCAAAACCCCCCTGTGCCCCACAGCCACCCCCAGCTCCCTCCCATCTTCCAGTTCTCACCCAGGGTCATCCTTGGTTGTTCCTTTCCTTTACCAACAGATCCAATCCCTCAGCAAGTTCTGGCATCCAATCACCAAAACACATCCTGAATCTGTCCACTTCTTTCTTGTTCCACTGTCCCCCTTGTGTCCAAGCTGCCATCACCTCTCACTGGATTAGTAGCTTCTTCAGCTTCCACTCCTACTCATCCCCAGTCCATTTTCCACTCAGGAACAAGAAGGAGCTTCTTTTCATCTTTTGCTAGGTAATTCCATTTTTTTTAAATTAATGAATTTTATTTTTTAGAGGAGTTCTAAGTTTGCAGCAAAGTTGAGTGGGTGGTACAAGGAGTCCCCTTATGCCCCTTATACCTGCACACACACAACCTCCCCACTGCCAACATCTCCCACCAGAATGGGACATTTGTTACAATCGATGAACCGACATTGACACCTCATAATCACCCAAGTCCACAGTTTACATTAAGATTCACTCTTGGTGTCGTACATTCTCTGGTTTTGACAACTGTATAAAGAGATATCCACAATTATAGTATCATATAGGATAGTTACACTGCCCTAAAAGTCCCCTGTGTACCTCCTATTCATCACCCCCTCCCTACTAAGCTCTGACAACCACTACTAGTCTTTTGACTGTCTCCATAGCTTGCCTTTTCCAGAATGTCATAGAGTTGGGATCATACAGTATAGAACCATTTCAGACTGGCTTCTTTCACTTAGTAATATGAGTTTTAGGTTCTGTCATGTCTTTTAATGGCTTGACAGCTCAGTTACTTTTAGCACTGAATAATATTCCATAATTTGGATGTACCACAGTTATTTATCCATTCACCACCTAAAGGACATCCAGGTTGCTTCCAAGTTTTGGCAATTATAAATAAAGCTGCTATAGACATCTGTGTGCAGACTTTTGTGTGGCTATAACAATTCATTTGGGTAAGTACCAAGGAGCACAATTTTTGGATCACATGTTTAGTTTTGTAAGAAACTATCAAACTGTTTTCCAAAGTGTCATTTTTGCATTCCCACCAGCAATGAATGAGAGTTCCTATTGCTTCACATCCTCATTTGTTGTCAGTGTTTTGGATTTTGCTCATTCTAATAAGTGTACAGAGGTATCTCACATTTGTTTTGTAATGCCCTAATGATATATGATGTTAAATATATTTTCACATGCTTATTTGCCATCTGTATGTCTTTTCTGGTGGTGTCTGTTCGGGTCTTTGGCCCATTTTTTAATTGAGTTGTTCATTTTCTTATCATTAAGTTTTGTTCTGTTTTTTAGCATCTTTATTGGAGTATAATTGCTTTACAGTCGTGTGTTAGTTTCTGCTTTATAACAAAGTGAATCAGTTATACATATACATATGTTCCCATATCTCTTCCCTCTTGCGTCTCCCTCCCTCCCACCCTCCCTATCCCACCCCTCTAGGTGGTCACAAACCACCGAGCTGATCTCCCTGTGCTATGTGGCTGCTTCCCACTAGCTATTTATTTTACATTTGGTAGTATATATATGTCCACGCTACTCCCTCACTTCGTCCCAGCCTAAGTGCTCTTTGTATATTTTGGATAATAACGCTTTATCAGATTTGTCTTTTGAAAATATTTTCTCTTAGTCTGTGGCTTATCTCCTCATTCCCTTGACAGTGTCAAGAAGTTTTTAATTTTAATGAAGTTCAGCTTCTCCATGTTGTCTCTTGCAGATCCTGCCTTTGGTGTCGTATCTAAAAAGGCATTGTTACACCCAAGGTCACCTAGATTTCCTCTATGCTATCTTCTAGGAGTTTTATAGTTTTGAACTTTACATTTAGGTCTATGATACATTTTGATTTAATTATTGTGAAGGGAGTATTGTCTGTGTCTAGATTCATTGTTTTGCATGTTAGATGTCTTGTTGTTTCAACACCATTTGCTAAAAAGCCTATCTTTGCTCCATTGTGTTGCCTTTACTTCTTTGTCAAATATCAGTTTGACAAAGTTTGTCTATTCTTTCACCAATACCACACTATCTTGATTACTATAGCTTTATAGTAAGACTTAAAGTTGGGCAGTGTCAATCCTCCAACAGAAGAAGTTTTTAAAAACTTTATTGTGTTTTAAAAACAAATCCTGCGAAGGCTTCTTCTTGTCCTTAGAATGAAGTCCAGATATTTAACAAGGCTTCCAAGACCCTCTGCCAACCTCTCCATTTCTATCTTTTCTCCCTCCTTGCTTTTTATTCTCCAGTCATAGGGGACTTCCTTTGCTTCCCTACACATGCCTGCTCCTCCACACCTCAAGGCCTTCGCACATGCTGTTTCTGTTGTAAGAAATATTCTTTCCAACCTGCCACCAGCCCCACCACCCTCTCTGCACCAGGCTAACTCCTTCTTCATGCCCTTTGAGTGCCAGTTTAATCATCACTTCTCAGGGAAGCCTTCCCCTACCCTCTTGACTGGGTCAAGCCCCCATGTTACATGCTGGCATTTCACTTGTATTCTCAATTTTGGCACATATTAAGTCACAATTGATTGAATCTTTGTGTAGTTGGTCTGCATAATGGGGATATTGTTATTAGATTGTAATCTCTATGAGGCCAGGGATTTTGTCATGCTGTTTATTGTGGTCTCGCTGGCACAATGCCTGGTGCACAGCAAGGTGTCAATAACTGCTAGTTGTGCAAGTGAGTGAAACCTCTAGCCCATATCTACATAATCACATATACATCGGAACAATACAAGTATGTTTCAGGTGAGATCTGTCAATCTTTTCAATACTAGAATTCATTCACAAGGATATATAATATTCTTGTAATTAGGTAACATAAAAAAATTTATTCTGGCTGTCTTTTTTTTTTTTTTTTTTTTTGTGGTACGCGGGCCTTTCACTGCTGCGGCCTCTCCCGTTTCGGAGCACAGGCTCCGGACGCGCAGGC
>NC_041217.1:94552616-94593895 GCF_002837175.3 Physeter macrocephalus
GCCATGGCTCACGGGCCCAGCCGCTCCGCGGCATGTGGGATCTTCCCGGACCGGGGCACGAACCCGTGTGCCCTGCATCGGCAGGGGGACTCTCAACCACTGAGCCACCAGGGAAGCCCTATTCTGGTTGTCTTGCATGTAAAATGACTACAGCTATAACAAAAAGTTATGATAATATTCCTTTTTTCTCTGAAGTAGATATTCTGCCAAGAAGAAAATTATTCCCAATTCTAATACTATCATTAGACCTCTTGGGCCTCCTAGGAAACAGTTCATGAAGAGCCCACCAGCAAGCCTTTTGTTAATTATATAAGAAGCAGGGCTCCAGTTGCTACTTAGGTGATAATTTTGCCTATGGAGACAGAAAAAGAAACTAGGTGGTGGAGAATGATTTTCTTTGTTCTGACTCTTTAATCCCTTCTGTATTTTCCTCAGACAAATAAACGTATAATCCTCAACAAGTTAACTGATCTTTGGAATGTGGGCACCACTGACTTTTATTTTTAATAAGGATTAAACTTTAGTAGGTATTATATTAAAATGAAGTTTTAGAGGAAACCTTTAAAGTTTTATTAAATATTGTAAATGACTTTTTGAACTATGAACTGAGAAAGGAGAGGCTCAGCCAGCCTCTTGGAATTGTTCTTGGAATGGAAGTGGTAATAGGTTCCAGTAGGGCTCAAATCTTGTGCAAATTCTACAAATAGCAGAGAATGTGGTCCTGTAGTATATGTTCTTTTTAAAGGCTATCTTTAGCTGAACTCATGGACATGGAGAGTAAAATTGTGGTTACCAGAACTTGGGGGATTGGGGAGATGCTGTTAAAGTATACAAACTGGCAACCTGAAGATGAATAAGTCCTGGAGATCTAATGAACAGCATAGTGATTATAGTTAACAATACTGCATTATAAACCTCAGAGTTGCTTAGAGACTAGATCTTAAATGTTCTCACCACAAAAAAAAGAAATGATAATTATGTGACGTGAGAGAGGTGTTAGCTAACTCTACTGTGGTAAGCATGTTGCAGTATACAAATGTAGGAAACCAACACACTGTACACCTTAAACGTACAAAGTGTGAAATGTCAATTATGTCTTATTTTTTTAAAAAAACCTATCTTCAATAAGGAAATATTATGTTAAAGCTTCAATTTAGCAGCATGTTAAATAACTTCTAAAAATGTTTCTATAATTGAGGCGTGGTTAGAGATAGAATGACTTTTATTAAGATATTGTATTCATTCTTTAGTCCATTCATCAAATATTTGTTTAAAACCAAAAATGAACCATGTCTGGGAATTCCCTGGTGGCCCAGTGGTTAGGACGTGGTGCTTTCACTGCTATGAGCCTGAGTTCAATCCCTGGTTGGTGAACTAAGATCCCACAAGACGTGCAACGTGGCCAAAAAAAGCACCACGTCCAGTTCAAGGTACTTGGGATATACCTCATGAATAAAGCAGAAAAAGATTCTTGCCCTTGTGGAGATTATATTCTAATAGGGGAGACATCCAATTAACCATCAATACAATAAGTAAATTATGTAGTATTAATCCATTAAAAATATTTGTTGAATATTTAGAAGCCTAGCAGTAAACAAACCAGACAAAGATCTCTATCCCTGTGTATTCCACTTTCTAACAAGGGGAGATAGACAGCAAACACAATAAATAAGCAAATTATATAGCACATTAGAAATAGTTAAAACTAATAAATCTAAATCCAAAACAGAGGAAATGGTTGAAATATATTTTCTTTTTTTAAAAAATAAATTTATTTACTTTATTTATTTATTTTTGGCTGCATTAGGTCTTCATTGCTGCACACGGACTTTCTCTAGTTGTGGCGAGTGGGTGATTACTCTTCGTTTCAATGCGGGGGCTTCTCATTGCGGTGGCTTCTCTTGCTGTGGAGCAAGGGCTCTAGGTGAGCAGGCTTCAGTAGTTGTGGCATGCAGTTTCAGTAGTTGTGGCTCACGGGCTCTAGACTACAGGCTTGGTAGTTGTGGCGCATGGACTTAGTTGCTCCGCGGCATGTGGGCTCTTCCCTGACCAAGGATCGAACCCGTGTCCCCCGCCATGGCAGGTGGATTGTTAACCAGTGCGCCACCAGGGAAGTCCTGAAATATATTTTCTTTCCTTCCAAAAATTTCAAAGCTTCTGCATACTATGAAAGCAAAAACCATTCACTTTTTAAAGAAATTTTCTGCAAAAATGTATGTAGTAATAAGGTATCTTTTATTAATAACAGGTATATTCATTCAGTCATTGGTCCATTTATTTCAAAATTATGTATTAAGGGCTTATTTGGTACAGAAGATGGCAGCAACAGTATAGACACAATCCCTGTCCTCATGGGCAAATATTTTATATTCATACCAGAATTTCATGGAGAAGGCATGGATCTGAAAAAGCATGAGTCTGCATAGCACATTTACCCTAAAGTTAATAACTACCTCTCTCCTGTTTGTTCTGTCAATTGAAAAGCTCCTGAAATCCAAAACATTGTTTCTAACTGGAGGGATGGATATGGGTAACAGTCTTTACTGCTGCCAATGTTATTTCATTTTCACTGTGACAAGGAAACCTTTGCTACCCCTTATGGAAGGTGTGTTAACTGAATCATTGAGGAAGGTGCAGGGAAAGCTGTTCCTTCCTGCACCCTCCTTAGGCAGGCAATCCGGGTGAAGAAACTGTAGTTTCTATGAGAATTTCAAGAACTACCTCTGTGGCCTCCTTTCAACCCTAGGTTCATGTCATATTCTTAATGGTCCAATGTCCAAATTGGAGAAGTTATCTTAAGGAAGAAAATGTACCATATCCAATATCTTAATATGTTATAAAATGCTCCAAAGATTTTTGTGGTGGAATCTGTTCTTTTTGCTCGTTTAAAGTTTCTTCCCTTTTCCCCCGATCTCAGAACCCCACATTTCCTCTGGCAGACCACCCACTTCATTCCACATGCCAGGACTGCCAATCAACCGACCCAACTCCTTTGGCCAACCAGTGTGCCTGGGACCTGATCCAGGCCAGGCTGGTTCTCCTGGGATTTGAATCTTGAGCAGGGTGACTCAAGGTCAGAAAATATTTGTAGCCAGGACTTTCTGATGGTGGAGCCCTGAAGAAATCATCCATTCTTTCCTGCCATCTAGATCACCAAGCTTAACTGAACTACCCCATATATCCTTCCAGTAAAATTCCCTTTTACTTAAATATGCCTAAATTGACTGCTGTTGCTTGTGTCCAAAGAATCCTAATATACTTACCCATATAAATAGATTGGAGAATGTAATAAATAACTATCAGACCTTTAAAAATACATTTGTTGAGACTGACAAAAATGAGAATTAATTTTGTTTTTCCTTGAGTCATCCAAAAGTTCACTCCCCAGGGCACAAGAACACAGTTTAAATATATACTCAAAAAGCATAACTTTTCTTAATGTATTGAGAAAAACTGTATTCTTAAAAAAACCACATTATTTTATTTATTTATTTATTTTTTAAAAACCATTATTTTAAAAAAGGAATTATAAATATACTGGCCTTTTTATGTAAAACTGGTAATGTTCAAATTAACTCTGTAATGCATGTAAACTCCAGCTTCCAAAATGAGATTCTTAGAGCAGAAATAAAATGAGTCACTGCAATTGCTGCCTTTGGGAGTTACTGCCATAGTCCCTTCACTAAAAAATGCCATATATGTATATATGTGTGTATAGACACACATATATTTATATCTGTACAAAAACAATATCTACTTATTCTACTTTTAAGCACCCATTCCTTGAAGATGTAGAGTTTGATTATGACTGGAAATCTGTCCATTCTGATAATTACTCAGCTTTGTCACCATTTCCTAATTTATAAAGAGGAAGCAAATCAGATCCAGGTGCACCTTAATCAACATAACCTTGCTCACTGGCTTCTCATTTTTTAATTTCTGGCTGGCACAATATTTAGATGAAACAGGTAAGTTCTGCAAACTTCAGAATATAGTGTTGATTGTGAGAATGTGGACAAATAATAATAAGTACCACTAATTTGATGACTTTTTTTTTTTTTTTTTTCTAATTTCGGCTGTGCCGGCTCTTAGATGCAGCATGTGGGATCTTTTAGCTGCAACATGCAGGATCTTAGTTGTGGCATGCGGGCTCTTAGTTACGGCATGCGGACTTCTTAGTTGCTGTGGGATCTAGTTCCCCGAACCAGGGATCAAACCCGGGCCCCCTGTGTTGGGAGTGCAGAGTCTGACCCACTGGACCACCAGGGAAGTCCCTGATGACATATTTTTATAAATAGTGTTTTATAGTTTTTAAATATTTTTGAATACTGTACCCATCAGGTTCTGAGGAAGAAAACAGAATTTGCTCAGAAGATTCAATGAAAAGAGTTTAATGAAGGGACTACTTACAGAGGTTGTAGAGAGGTTATAGAGCAAATAAGGGATGTTGAGCCCACCAGAGCCTAGCGAGAGCAGAAAGCCGTTACTTCCTCTAGAACCTAACGTCTAAAAGATGAAAGAAAACAGTATTACCAGAGCCCCGTGGAAAGTTAAGAGCCAAGGAAGAGGGGTCACCCTGCTGATGCCACAGATGTAGTATGGAAGCTGTGAGAGAAGGCAGAATTATCTTGCTCTTCCTTCCCACCTTCTGATCTACTGAACCAGAAGCCAGATGGCAAGGGGGTCCTGGCAATGGAGTTAGTAGGAGACAGCAAACCCTTAGGGCACAGAGAGAGCAGAGGAGGTGGGGAAATGTGTCTGGGGGAAAATCCGGAGAATAACCAACCACATATATTGAGTCAGAATAGAACAGGCTCAGAGAGATTAAGTGCCCGATTAAATGGACACGACTCATAATCCCTGATGGGAGACTTAAATACAAATTTCCAGACCCTCTGAAGCCAGTGTTTTTTTCCAGTACACTTAGTTAATGGCTTAGCTGCTGATGATTGAGAAGTATTGTACTGTTTGGGTCAAATATAATATTCTGTTTCAAACTGAGTTACTTCAATGAAGATCCCTAAGGAGGTCCTTTGCTGCATATCCACCATGAGAATTTGGCTCACAAGGCAGATTGTCCAATGAATCTGGTGAACACAGTGATGATGACTGTCCTGTGCTGGTGAGGTCAACTGAGAGATATGGGGAGTCGTGGGAGCAATAGAGAGGAACAAGACAGCAAGATGAGGACCCTGAGGGCTGTCAGAGGGAAGCATCACCAGTGTGGGTAAGAGCCTGGCCATAGGAGTCAGCCAGCCTGAGTTTGAATCCACTCTCTCTCTCTCTCTCACTATCTGGGGTGTCGGGTAATTAACCGAAGTCTCCATTTGCTCATCTACTGTTGGGGGTAAAAACACCTACCTCAGAGGGTTGATAGGAGGACTAACATACTGCTTGTAAAATGCTTCGTGTGATGCTTGACGTAGTAGTTCTAATGAACATTAACATCTACCATTTATTGAGTTTCGGACATGATATTGCTATCTATAAAACAGAATTAAGGAGATTGAGAGATGGAGGCTTAGAGACTTATTTGCCTACCATCACATAGCTAACGCAAGTGTTAAGATCTGAATTTAAAAGCACACGTGTCTACTCCATTATACAGCTCCAGGCAAGATGGGGTTCCAGTAGTTTTCCTGGTGGAAAGTTTTTAAAGTGTGCCTAGACACTTGAACTTTTCAAGAGAGTTGATGCAATGTGGGGGACCCGGGTTATACACCCTTTTCTGGTTATTGCTCTCATCCGCTTGTTGTGTTCACTGTTCATATTTCAGGGCTAGCACCTGTGATGTTACTGTTTTTTAAATAAAGCCCAGCGTGCCCTTGAGGAATATGCCTTTCACCAGGGGATAATTGGTTTGGAATCCTGGTGCCATTATTTATCATCACGTGGAGCAGATTTACGAGGAATATGGCTTTGATGCTTGAGGATTGGCTTTGCGCCAAGAAGTCATTGTTGGGATTGTTGGGGATTCTGGCTGTTTGATGTTAAGATGCAATCTGCTGAGGAGCTGACTCGGCCTATTAATAGGAGTTCAAACACAGTGTCACAAGCTTAACTATGAGGGCCTGGAAAGAGAGGCCTGAATAACAATTCTGAGAGCCAGGAGGTGTTATTGGACAGGACAGTGTGACCTCAACACCATGATAAGAACTCACAAAGGCAACTGAAACATGCCTCTGCACACCCACTCTCACTCAAATGCACTTTTGGGCACTGACACAGCACGGTGCGTCACAATTAGGTGTCCGCCTTTCCCACAGGATAGAGATCCTTAGAGGCAGGGATTAGGTCATTAATTCAAAAAGCATTCATCAAGGGTCTCTTGCCACTGCCAGGCATTGTGTGAGGAGCCAGGAGCCTTATTCATCTTTGTACCCAGCATCTCATCCAGAGGCCAGCACATGGCAGGCATTCAATAAGTGCCATGGGTAAAATATGACTCACTGAGGGGGCTAAACACAAACACTGTGGTCGTGGTCACTTGAATGTGTTTTCTCAAAATATGCTATAATACCCAAACTTTTTGAATTAGGAAAATCAACCTGTGGCAATTAGACAACTGTTTAATACGTTCCTATTTATCTAGTGGTTAAAGGCTAGAGCATTCCAATTAATTAAATATTTTGTTATGTAATAGAGAAGTCTGTATTTGCCAACATCAAATTTTTTTTTTTTAATTATTTTTTGGCTGCGTTGGGTCTTCGTTGCTGCGCGCAGGCTTTCTCTAGTTGTGGTGCACGAGCTTCTCATTGTGGTGGCTTCTCTTGTTATGGAGCATGGGCTCTAGGTGCCCGGGCTTCAGTAGTTGCAGCACATGAGCTCAGTAGTTGTGGCACGTGGGCCCTAGAGCATGTGGGCTTCAGTAGTTGCGGCACATGGGCTCAGTAGTTGTGGCTCACGGGTTCTAGAGCGCAGGCTCAGTAGTTGTTGTGCATGGGCTTAGTTGCTCCATGGCATGTGGGATCTTCCCGGAAGAGGGCTCGAACCCATGTCCCCTGCATTGGCAGGCAGATTCTTAACCACTGCGCTACCAGGGAAGTCCTGGTAATATCAATTTAAAAATAAACTCAATACCTAAACAAAACACAAATCATTCCTTGATGATTAAAAGGCAATGTGTATCTCACAGTTGTCATTAAGGAACCATTTACCATTGTACAAGCTCTATCTGCACATGGGGTTAAGAGCTTGGATTAGTAAATACTCTTCCTCTTACTGATATTTATTTATTTATTTATTTTTTTGTGGTATGCGGGCCTCCTTCTGCTGTGGCCTCTCCCGTTGCGGAGCACAGGCTCCGGACGTGCAGGCTCATTGGCCATGGCTCACGGGCCCACCCGCTCCGCCGCATGTGGGATCCTCCCAGACCGGGGCGCGAACCCGGTTCCCCTGCATCGGCAGGCGGACGCGCAACCACTGCGCCACCAGGGAAGCCCTGATATTTATTTTTTATTCTCAATCGATAATACATAATTATGATGAGACCCCTCGACTACAGTTAATTATTTAAAAAATAATTTAGAAAAAAGAAAAGAACCCTATATTAAAAGAATGTTGTTTGTGAAAGCAACAGAAACTAACTGACTAAATTAAATATAAAAGAAATTCATTTGAAAGATAATGATAAACCATCAACAAAATGAAAAGGCAACCTACTGAATGAGAGAAAATATTTGCAAATTATATATCTGATAAGAGGTTAATATCCCAAATATATAAAGAACTCATACAACACAATAGCAAAGAAACAACCCAATTAAAAAATGGACAAAACATCTGATTAGACAATTTTCCAAAGAAGACATACAGTTGGCCAACAGGTACATGAAAAATGCTCAATGTCATTATTCATTAGGGAAATGTAAATCAAGACTACAGTGAAATAGTACCTCACACCTGTGAGAATGGCTATTAACAAAAAGACAGTGAATAACAAGTGCTGGCAAGAATGTGGAGAAAAGGGAACCCTTGTGCATTGTTGGTGGGAATGTAATAAATTGGTGCAACCACTATGGAAAACAGTATGGAACTTCATCCAGCAATTCCACTTCTGGTATTTATCCTAAGAAAACAAAAATACTAAATTGAAAAGATATATGTACCCCCATGTTCATTGCAGCATTATTTACAATAGCCAAGATATGGAAACAACCTAATTGTCCGTGAAGGGTTGAATGGATAAAGAAAATATAGTGTAAATATACGTATATATAGGAATATTATTTAGCCATAAAAAGAAGGAAATCTTGCCATTTTCAACAAGGCTGGACCTCAAGGGCATGATGCTAAGTGAAATAAGTCAGACAGAGACAAATGCTGTATGATCTCATTTATATGTGGAATCTAAAAAAAAGAAGAAAGATATAGAAAAACAACAACAACAACAACAAGCTTATAGATACAGAGAACAGATTCGTGGTTGCCAGAGGCTGGAGTGTGGGAAAGATGATGGAGGGGCCTCAAAAGGTAAAAGCTTCATAAAATAAATAAATCATGGGGATGTAGTGTACTGGTTGGTGACTATAGTTAATAACACTGTATTGCATATTTGAAAGTTGCTAAGAGAGTAGCTCTTAAAAGTTCTCATCACAAGAAAAAAAAAATTTGTAACTATGCAAGGTAATAGATGTTAACTAAACTTACTGTGGTGATCATTTGAAAATGTATACAATATTGAATCATGATGTACACCTGAACCAATACAATGTTATATGTTGATTATACTTCAATTTTTAAAAATCAGCCAAAGGAGATTAGACAGCAGAAATCACAGCTGACGTCATTCTACAGGAGCTGTATGGATTTGCTGCCATTGGACCCTGGCTGTCCCACCCTACTGTAAAAAATGCCTAAATGGTTTCTGTATATGGAGCTGGAGCCCACATGGGCTGAACCAAGGTCACAGAACAACAGCCCAGATGCCAGGGCATGGGGGAAGGGAGAATCAGGCCCCCTGAGCTTCTGTAGCAAGAATTTGGGCTCTGACTCTCATAAGCCTTATCCATTAAGGGAGTCAAAAGAGGCACTGTCCATTATATAAACTGGGTGATTTTAAAACAAATCCAAGGTATATTGTTTGTTACAATACCTAATTATAAAAAAATAAATGTACAAAAGTATAATGCAATAGGATAAAAATAGAGACGTCAATAAGGGCATGGTAGGTTAAGTAATGCCTCCCCACCAAAGATATCCACATCCTAACCCTTGAAACTTCTGAATATGATGTTTATATGGCAAAAGGGACTCTGCACATGCAATTAGGTTAAGGATCTTGAGATGGGGAGATTAACATGGTTTATTTGAGTGGGTCTAATGTAGTCACATGGGCCTTTATAAGAAGGATCAGATGGATCAAACTCAGTACAAGGATATGTGCGGGTGGACGGAAGAGGCTGGAGAGATGTAAGAGGCCCGGAGCCAAGAAATGCAGGCAGTATTTAGAAGCTGGAAAAAACAGGAAATAGATTCTCCCCTAGAGCGTTCAGAAAAAAACCGACCCTGCTGACACTTGATTTTAACCCCATAAGACCCAATTTTGGATTTCTGACATATGGAATGATGAAAGAATAAATTGTGTTGTTTTAAGCCACTAACTTTGTGGTGACTTATTACAGCAGCCATAGGAAACTAACGTAAAGGGAAGAGGGGAACCCTAGCTATTTCAACTCTTCAGTAAAAAACAGAATTCAGATAAATAGGAGATTTCCGAAAATGGAAGATAGAATACAAAGACACTTCATATTCTTTCATGGCAGTTCTTCAATATTGTCAACGCAATATTTAAGTGGCTTACTTTACCTTATTCTATCAGCCAAATTCTTGGATAATGGGATTAACATGGTGGTATTTGGGACACAACTCAAGAGCCCACATGTTTCTATGACCTAGGAGTATGCCTACCAGGTACATAAGAAAGAGAGTACATCTATTAACAAATAAAAAATGAGGACAAAAATTAGGGAAAAATAATGCTCTGTACTATGCTTGTCACCTGGCTTTGATGAACTTTCTAATATTATTAAACTTCTTTTACAGTGGTGAGCTCATAGAATGTCCTAGTTTGAGCATGTAAGAGAAACAAAGCAAGAAGGATAAATACTTAAATTTCATATATTTTTAAATAACTCAAAAAGCCATAGAAATTAACAACGAAATTGACTGTTAAAAGAAATATAATCTTTTTCGGGCTTCCCTGGTGGCCCAGGGGTTAAGAACCTGCCTGCCAATGCAGGGGACACGGGTTCGAGCCCTGCTCCGGGAAGATCCCACCTGCCATGGAGCAACTCAGCCCATGTGCCACAACTACTGAGCCTGCGCTCTACAGCCCACGTGCCACAACTACTGAGCCCGCGAGCTACAACTACTAAATAAAGCCTGCGTGCCTAGAGCCCATGCTCCGCAACAAGAGAAGCCACCGCAATGAGAAACCTACGCAATGAAGAGTAGCCCCGCTCGCCGCAACTAGAGAAAGCCCGCACACAGCAACGAAGACCCAATGCAGCCAAAAATAAATAAATATCTTTAAAAAATAATAATAAAATGAAACTGAAATACTGTATTTTAAATAAATTAATTAATTAAAGAGATATAATCTTTTTCAAAACTATGTTTTTCAATATGTGTATTTTTAAAAAGTTGTATTTAATTAAGCTTTTTTGAAGGAAGAAGACTTCTCATTCTATTATAAAATTCGTTCCCTTTTCCTCCCTTGGCAATCATTAAAATTGTTTCTATCCATAAGAATTCTTAGTCATCTTATGATAGTCAGCTTTCCTACCCCCATCCTCTCAATAGATACCTGAGATTCTGATTTTTTGTCCAGGGTGATATCAAAACACTGTATCAAAATTAGTTGGGTCCCTGAAGGTAAAACATATTTCTGGATGCCAGTTGTGTCCCCTCATTTGCCCACATGCTATGGTTATGAGTAAAGATGTCCCAACAGCCTTTTACCACCTGTGGTAGTCGAGTTAAGAGTAAACACTTTAATAATTAAAATAATCCTCTTACTGCAGTGAAGTGACAATAGAGGGCTTAGTTGTTTTAAATTTGAAAAACTATATACAATGAAATACAGTATTCTGTCATACAGAGGTAAAGGAATGAAAAGCATATCAGTAGTACAGATGTATCACATAAAAAAATGATTAGCACTTTTGAAAGAAAATGAACAAGTTGATAGGAAATGTTCCTTATTTTACATTAATGGATTTGTTTTTTGTGTAGAAATCAATTCCGGTTTTCTGCTTTCCTTTCCGTAATGCGTAGGTGAGATGAATTAACTTTTTGCTGCTGTTCTTTGAGTTTAACAAGTCCATACCCTCTTCTTTCAGAAACAAATTGGACACCTAATTCAAAGAAAAAAAATTTTAAGTTACATTTGATTGATTAAGTCACATAAAACTCACTGAGTTATATAGTGGTTTTAAAGAGTTAAAGTCTAGTTTTAATCTCCCCAAATTGTAAAATTATAAAAGCATCTAATCACATCATTGGTAAAAGTCAGAGTTTACAAAGAATAAAACAATTATTCTCATTCCTCTGAGCAAAACTTAACTGAAATAATATTTTGGCTTTTAGTGAATCTTGGAAGGAAGAGTTTAGCTTTCATGGAATTATTATATATTGATGTATTCAGTGAAAATGATTACTTTCTATGGTAGTAGAAAGTACCACTTATATTTTCATATGATTCAACAGACTTGAACCTCCTAGAATTAGGAGCAACTTTTGGCTATGCTGATACTTGCTCCCCAGAGTTGAGAATTACTCTTCATTCCAAAATCAACTAACTAGAGGCAGGTAGTATAGATTAGGAGCATCAATCGCATTGTGTGGGTGAAGCCTGGAACTGAGTCTTGCTGTGGACAGCCTGTGTACCTGGTGTACCCAGAAGTAGGCCTGGATGCAGGAAGCCTCTGAACTCTAGCATTACCTGCATCCTTGTACTCATGTCTCACTTTCCTTACCTAACCCGCCATCTGCCACCAAGGACTAGAGTTTAATCCTGAATATCAACTTTGCAATAACATATCTTTTATCAATCCACTCCCTCAATCCTGCCCTCTAGGTCCCTTGACTATTGGGGTGCATCAGGAATTGCCAGAGAGACATGATACTACTGCTCTCCCTGACTTTTAGCACCATTTCCACCTCATTTTCCTTTACCTCGCTTTAGGAGCTATGACAGAGGTCTGCAGAAGACCTATTTTAAGTAGAGTAACTTTACAACACCCAATCTGGGTGCTACAGACTGAACTGTGTCCCCCCAAATTCATATGTTGAATTTCTAACTCCTAGTACGTCAGAATATGACTGTATTTGGAGAGAAGACCTTCAGAGAGGTCAATAAGTTAAAATGAGGCACTTAGGGTGGGCCTTAATCTGATCTGACTGGTGTTCTTATAAAAGGAGATTAGGACACAGGGAGAGACACCAGGGATACACACCCACAGAGAGAAGAACACGTGAGGACACAAGAGGCCATCTGCAAGCCAAGGAGAGGAGCCTCAGGAAAGGACCAAACCTGCCTACACCTTGATTTTGGACTTCCAGCCTCCAGAACTGTAAGAAAATTAATTTCTGTTGTTTGAGCAACCTCAGTCTCTGGTGGTATTTTGTTATAGCAGCCCTAGCAAGCATGTACAATGGGAAACTTTTGAGAATGGCCCAAGGGTAGTTATCAGTAAATATGCAGAGACAACATGATAAATTGGGATTGTTCTGGACAAATCAGGATGAATAGTCAAATTAATGTTAAGCTCTAAGATAGCCTGCCCCAAGGAGAGGACGGGAGAAAGGAAGTGGAAGGTATTCCAGGCTAAGGGAGCTCTTGAGCATCAAACAACCTGGGTACATTTAAAAAATACCCTAATGAGATTTCTATTTTCAAAAGACCACTCTGGTGGCATGTGGAAGAGGGATTGTTGACTGAGTATGGAGGGAGACTGAAGCAGGAGGTTATTGCAAACGCCTTGAGAAAAGGTGATGAGAGCTTGCCTGATATAGAGGAGCTACAGAGAGGTTGGTAGGAGGAAACAGATGCAAGGAGTACTAAGAAAATAGAACTAATAGGCCCTGATCACAGAGTATACATAGGGGACAAGAGAGAGGTCAAGAAAACAAGTTTTAGTGTGGATTACTCAGTCAATGAAGATGTCATTTTTTAAATTAATTAATTAATTTATACCTATTTTTGGCTGTGTTGGTTCTTCACTGCTGTGCGCGGGCTTTTTCTAGTTGCTGCGAGCGGGGGCTACTCTTCATTGCGGTGCGCGGGCTTCTTGTGGTAGCTTCTCTTGTTGCAGAGCACGGGCTCTAGAACACAGGCTCAGTAGTTGTGGCACACGGGCTTAGTTGCTCCGTGGTATGTGGGATCTTCCCTGACCAGGACTCAAACCCGTGTCCCCTGCATTGGCAGGCAGATTCTTAAGCACTACGCCACCAGGGAAGTCCTGAAGATGTCATTTACTGAGACAGGAAATAAGGAGAAAGATCAAGTTTAGAGAGGAACTTATAGGCCCTTTCTAAAATAGTTAATAAGTATATATAATTTTTAGGTTCTAATTCTAGACTATGGAATATAATAAAGTTAGAGTTGATTAAAATTATTAGTTTGAAATACTTGTTAAGAGTAGAATAAATCTCCAACTCCTGTTTGAAAAGATCTGTTAATTTAAATAATCACTTAAAGTGTATCAACTATGACTCTATATTACTCAGAATTACTTCTATCAGTAGTTGACCTCTCCTTTTTTTTTAGAATTCTCTTCTTCCTTAATTCCATTAAAGGCATGACACTGGTTCTCCTCTTGCTTCTCTGGGTGACCTTCTCTGTCTCTCACTAGCTTTTCTAATATTCCAACATCCTCAGAGTAAACCATTCCTCAAGTCTCTGTCATCATCCTTCTCTTCTTCTACACTTTCTACCAGACCATCTTATCCAAGCCTACATCTTTGACCATCTTCTCTGTTCAGGAACATGGATCTTCAAATGACTGGTGTTTGTTTCAGCTCAGATGACCATCTAGCAATTCAATGTCAACAACTCCCAAAACAAACCCATTGTCTTTCCTAAGGTTGCCTTCCTGATGACTTCCCTATTTTTCTGAATGACATAATGGTAATAATGATAATTCTTATGTTTAAACATCTTATTACTTATTCAGAAATGATGAGAACACTTCCCCTCACTGGGAAATGGATGCATCTATCCATGCTCAGTTCAGACAGTGTTTGGCCGTATCAAGTTTTGGCTGTTTGGGTGGCGGGAAGATTTGGTCAGTCAACCTTGAAACCAGTTGTTCACTTGTTTCTTGGATGATCAGTCATTGAGATCTTCCCTTTTTTATGACTCATCAGTTTTCAGTAACTTGATCAACAGTCATTGATTCATTCGGTAAATTTATCAATGAGTCATCCATTGCTTCATTCAATAAATAGATATAATGAGTTTGTCTGCTAATTGGAAGGCACTGGTAGGTCTGGGGGACACAAAATTAGAGATATGACTGTTGTCCTCAAATTACTCAGCTTCTCAAGAGGGAACTTTCAAGAAAGTTGATGATTTCCAAGAGTGTGACAATTGCCTTAATATAATAGAACTATGCACAGGGAGCTCTAGTAAATCCTTAGACAAGAAGCAGGCTTGGGCTTCCGTGGTGGCGCAGTGGTTAAGAATCTGCCTGCCAGTGCAGGAGACATGGGTTCAAGCCCTGGTCTGGGAAGATCCCACATGCCACGGGGCAACTAAGCCCGTGTGCCAAAACTACTGAGCCTGCGCTCTAGAGCCTTCAAGCCACAGCTACTGAAGCCCTTGCGTCTAGAGCCCGTGCTCCACAACAAGAGAGGCCACCACAATGAGAAGCCCACACAGCCATAAATAAATAAATTTAAAATTAAAAAAAAAAAAAGAAGCAGGCTTACTTCTCACTACCCCAGTTCTACCACATATTCATATTTTAAAGTACAAGCTTATAAATCCTTATATTTCTCAGTGGGAAGGTAATGATAGTGTCTAAGTTAATTAATTAAGAATTAACGACATAAACATATTTAAAGATATGGAGCTAACCACTAGAAGAACTAAAACTAGAAAACGTTTCAAGTGTTGGCCCTGGGAAAGTAACTGGTGGTTGGGAAAGGTAGAGAAGGGGATTGTTGCTTGTCATTATACACCCTTTTATTTTATCTTCTATCATATGTATGCACATGATAAAAATAAGGAAAATAAAAAACCAGTTTAGCTCTTTCTCTTCAGTCCTTTCTTCCACCCACGGCTTTCACAACTAGCTCTCAATTTTTGAAATGGAAGACACACTCAGGAGCTCCCTGGTCGACTGTGTACAATTCTATTCATCTCAACATATTTGTTGCCTGATCACTACATGTCAGGCATAGGGGATATGGTGGTGGGCAAGAGGGATGTGGTCCTTGCTCTCATGGAGCTTACATTTGTGGGAAGGATGAGTATAAGACAGTTGTTATTTAATTTTGACCTCCCCTCCTTCTCTACTTAGCTGAGTCATATGATATGCAGTACTACCAAGTAGTCATCCAAACGGTGTGAGCAGTTAGGGAGGTTTGAGCCCAAAAACGCAGCACCTACCGTCACGCTGGAGGAGAAACCATGAGGATATAATCACAAGCACTGAATTATTTAACAGGGTCATTAAAGGCATGACCCTGGTTCATGAAGTTTCTTGCCTCAGTGAAGGACTCATGCACAGGTAGAGTGGAGTGTTTAAGGGTGCAGGCTCTGGAGCCAGATTTCCTGGGTCAGAATTCCAGTTTTTCCATTTGTGAGCTGGAAGTATGATTCCAGATAAATTACCAAACTTTGATGGGGCCACAATACCTCATCTCTGTAAAGAGGATAACAATAGTAGCTACCTCATGGTTGTAAGAATTCACTTACCTGAAGCACTTAGAAGAGTGGTTGGCAAGAATAAATGTCCAGGGCTTCCCTCGTGGCACAGTGGTTAAGAATCCGCCTGCCAATGCAGGGGTCATGGGTTCGAGCCCTGGTCTGGGAAGATCCCACATGCCGAGGAGCAACTAAGCCCGTGAGCCACAACTACTGAGCCCACGTGCCACAACTACTGAAGCCCGTGCGTCTAAAGCCCGTGCTCCGCAACAAGAGAAGCCACCAAAATGAGAAGCCCACATACCGCAACGAAGAGTAGCCCCGCTCACTGCAACTAGAGAAAGCCCACATGCAGCAACAAAGACCCAATGCAGCCAAAAATAAATAAATAAATAAATTTTTTTAAAAAAAGAGTAAATGTCCAATGAATGTAGCATTATTATTGGGTGCAGCTACATACTTAAAATGATTAAAAGAATGATACTGATTATGAATATTTCATATCCATGTGTAAATTGGTTTTTAAATTTAGAATTCAGCATTCTTATCACAGAGCATAAGTTGATTCACCATTTATGTATGTAGCTACTTGTTTGAGTAGGGACACAAATGCACAGAAACAGATCTGGAAAGATACATATGATGTGGCTGACAGTAATTCCCTTTTTGGAGAACCAGATTGGAAATAGTGAAGAAACTTTTAGCAAATTACCAATTGTTTGATTTCCTTTTTATGATGAAAATATATTCATGAATTTTAAAATAATTTTTAAAAAGTAAGGAAAAATGTCCTATTAAAAGAAACGCTGGCAGTCAGTTGGAGATGTAAAAGAAGGTATATTTACATTCAGATAACATTTTTACCTTCATTGATTGAAAACTCAGTTTGCACTAGGCATTGTACTAGGTTCTTTAGAGTATGCAAAGTACATGTAGAGTTACCCAATCTCTTGCAAAGGCCCGTTTCCCTCAATTTGGAGCTGGCATGTCGTGAATTTGAGCTGGACCGTGTCAAATGAAGGGGTTTCAACTGGAGTATCTAATCATGGCAGGCAGTGTAAGCAAAAGCATGGGGGTAAGAGAGTGTGAGAAATGTCCAAGAAACAGCAAGTAGTTGAGTTTGGACAGATCACAGGGTACTGGAAAGAGAGTGATGAGACAGACTTGGAGAGGTAGACTGGATTCAGTACACAAGAGCCTCAAATTCAGGCGGAAGGCATTTGGCTTTATTTTTTCAACTGAATGGGAATCACTGAAGGATTTTGAGTAGAGGACTAACACAATGTCTTAAGAAGAATATTTTTGTAGCAGTATATTAGATGGATTCAACTGAGCTTCTTTATAGCATTTAAATGGTCCATTTAAGAGAGGATGAGGATGTTGGAATATTAGAAAAACTAGTGAGAGACAGAGAAGATCACCCAGAGGAGCAAGAGGAGACCCAGGGTCATGACTTTACTGGGACCAAGGAAGAAGAGAATTCTAAAAAATCAAGAGGTCAACAGAATCAATATAGCAAAAGAGTTAAGGAAAACAAGGACGGAGGATGTTACTTCCTTCTCTGTCATCAGAAATGCCTTAGTAAAAGGCAATTCGAAAAGCAGATGAGCCTGAAAGGCGATTGACACAAGTCGCCACACTTTTTAAAGGTGGATGGAAAAGTCAAGTGAAGAAGAGAATGTGAAGATACAGCTGGAATAGACTCAGAATAAAGATAGAAAAAGGTCTGGAATGAAAACAGGGCCATGGCTGCATGAAAATCTGATTACCCAGAGCTGGGACATTTTTCTTTGACCCATGTCCCAGAAGGCCTTGTTAAGGAGGATATACTGAAAACACTCTATGCCTCAAACTGTGAGTCACATAAACCAATGATTCTGCAGTGGAATGTTGAGGGGGGAGGGCAGATTTCCTTTAAAAAACACAGATTACATACTTCTTCTGCTCAACCACTTTCGATAGGTCCTTGCTGCCCTTACAGTACTTTCTAAACTTCTTATCTTGACAACGAAGAGCCTCGATAAATTGGGTCCCTCTCAATATTACTTTCCACTGTTCCTTCAAATAAATCCAGGCTGGTCTACTCACTGTCTCCCCAAAAGTTCTTTTCATTCTCATATCAGCACCTTTGCTCACACTATTTCCCTGGCCTAGAATCTTCCTCCTCTCTCTGTTTCTTCAGTCTATTAAACCCCTAACGCTTAAATCAAGAGCCCTCTTCTCTGTGAAGTTTGTTTTTTTTTTAACGATCCAATTCCTATAACATTTATTTAGAGGCTACTCACTTAGCACTTAGATGTTATCTGCTATTGTTTGCTATTATACCTTCTTCAGATTATAAGCTTCTTGAGGGCCAAAAAAATTTTTATTTGAAAAGCACCTAGCATAATATCATTTTTCAATATGAGGTATTTAAAAATTGAGATACTAAGTGTATAGTTTGATGAGTATTGAAAAATGTATGTACTTGTGTAACCACCCACACTACCAATCAAGACAGACAGCATTTCTAGCAAAGTAAGCACTCAGTAGACATCAGACTCGGCTCAGGGAGGACGAGACAGGACCAGGAGGGTGAGTCTTAAGTTTGAGGCCTGTTTAAAGGGATTGGATCATCCGAAGTCAGATAAAGCGAAAAGGCAAATACTAAGGTGGGATGATGCAGACCAAGGGGGCAGTATTTTGTTAATCTGAGCAAGTTTGGGATTGTGCAATCTTGTGTGTCATGCAGAAAAGGTTCAGCAACCGACAGGCAGCGGTGGAGGCAGGGGCACTGGGGTGGCAATGCCAAAGTCAGCTTTAATTCTCTAGCTGGGAGAATCTGCCCACTTAGAAACCCTAGAAAGTTGAGGGTTGCAGTACATGGTACTCTGACCTGAGGTCCGAGGTGATGAGCTTCCTGGGAGTTTCTTATTAAAAACATTTGCTCACTGACTGACAGATTGCTGATAAAAGTGATATCTTGGCTGACTTGCATGTTTGGCTGCATTCTTAGTAAACTATCCCTTTCGATTTCCCAAATGGAAATTGCATTTGACTAAGAATATGTGAAAAGGCTGAGACACTGATCACAGGACAATATTTCTCTAACATTATACTACATTACTTCTACCTTATATTTAAACAGAAGTTTTAAAAACAGAAATCATATCAAGCCATTCACCTGTACAAAACCTTGCCAATAACTTCCCAATCGCAAAAGAAATCCAAAGTTCTTACCATGGCCAACAAGGCCCAAGCTGGTCTGGCTTCACATCTATAGCTCTCCCTTTGCACTGGTCTTCACGTAAATTTTCCCTTCCTACTGATTCTCAGATATGCCAAATCATTCCAGGACCTTTGCACTTGCTGTCCTCCTTTACAGGAATGCTCTTTAGCAAGTCCTTTGCATTAAAGCATCCTCACTTCATTCAGCTCTATCAGCTACTTAAAGAAATCTGCCCAAATCATTGTATCTTTTCCTTGCCCATTTTATTTTTCTTCCTAGTTCTTAGCAGTACCTGAAAATACACTATAACTTACATTGCTTACTTGTTTATGGTCTGTTTCCATCACTGCAGTGTCAGCTTTTATAACCTGTCTGGTTCATCTTCATGTCCCTGTGACTAAAATAGTAACTGAACATCATAGAAAGTCGATAAATATTTGTTGAATGAATGAATGGGTGAATTTTCATATCTTCTCATACTCTCCATCCATCCACCCACTGCTCCAAATTAAACACCACAGAGATCATCTAGCTCAACCCTCTCATTTCATAGGGGAAGAAACCTATCAGCTGAGGTAAAGGTTATCTTGGAACTACCTCTTGCTCTTGTTCCAGAACTCTTCTGCAAACCAAGCAACGAGTCACCTTCTTCCATCCAAACTCTACTGCACCTTGGTGCTATTGACAATGCATAATAACTTGAGTACAGGTAACTAAAGTGGTATTATTCAAAGGCCCTTCTCTTTTACCTTCAATCTCTCTGGGGTCTCTCCATCTCTTCTCTGCCTCTTCTCCCTCTTTCTTTCCTCCAGCTAATCCTGAGTTCCAATCTTGGCCCACCGTCCCCACTGGTGTCCTAAGCAGTCAAGTCCATTGCCATAACTTCAACTACCATCTACATGCTGATGAATCTATCCCCCCCCCGGCCCAGATTCCTCTCCTCATCTCCCACTCACTCTTCCAACATACTTACTAGACAACTGTGTCTAGATGCCCCTGGGCATCACACACTCAGTATTTCCAAAGCAGATTTTATTCTCCATAAAAAGAGCTCTTCCTCCAGTGCTCCCTGTCCAATGAATGAGGTCATCCAGCCTGGCAAACTACTCATTCTCTCTTCCTCTCAAGCAGTCTTAAGGACCTGTTGATTCTACTTCCCAAATAATTTTTGCATCTATTTCTCTCATTTTCACTGCTACTACTTTAGTTATACCTATCATTTGTTCTTACATGGATGAATATAACAATCACCTAATTATTTCTCAAAATGTGGTTCGTGACCCATTAATGAGACATCAAGTCAATTTAGTGGGTCATAACAAGATTTTGAAAAAATCTCAATATTATTTCTTTCTACAAGCCAGAAATCAGCAGGATCAAAATTAGTAGCAACACAGAGACGTTTACTGGCAGCCTTTCCTTTTTTGTAAAGGTCAAAGCACTCAAAGCATTTTGAAGGAGCACAGACACGTCTAAGAGAGAAAGCCAGTCCCCTGCCCCCATACACTTAAACTGAGTGGAGAAATGTTTTATATGAATAGCACTTAGTGGATAGCATTATCAAATACAGTGGCAATTTAGTTTTAATGTGATTTACATATGCATCGTGATTGTGAAAAACATTTAATTTCTCTGCATGTTATTTGCATCCATCCATATTCATCATGTTTCCTGCCCCAAAGGGATGAGCTCCTTGGAATAAATTCTTCACCTTTTCTAAACATTAGCTCTAGCAGTCATCTTGGATTTGAAATAGCAGTCAGGTACTCTTGCTTCAGGTTGGTCAGTGCAGTTTTATTTTCTAGTTCCATAGTCTAGTTCCACTAACCATGAAATTTTCCCCAGTGTCAACAAGTCCAGTAATCACGTCTCTGTCAAATTTTTCCCCTTCCTGAAGCAACCTCTTACTTTGGACAGGAGCTGTTCCAAGCCTCTCCACACCTGCTTTGTGGCCTTGGAGGAAACACTCTTCACTGTCTCAGTTTCTTCCTGTTCTGCGTGAAGCCGGGCAAACAAGCATCCCCAGGAAAGGTACTGACTCATTGCCTCAGGGGCCATCCTAAGGTCTCCAGATCTACCTAGCCTGCCAGTCCTGACCACTGGGCCAGTCCAAGCCTGTGGCCATGTGGGGAACGGTCCTCAGCACCTCAAGGCCCAGCAAGACCACTAGGGCGAGGACCATGACCAGGTGAGGAGGCTGAGACCATGGAGAGAGGCCATGCCCTCACTTTCGTTGTGAGGGGGTGGTCCTTGCTGCCAGGTGGCTTGTGCCTGAGGTTTGATGTCCTTAACACCCCTATGACACCTCCCCAGTGGGCTGCTCAGCTCGCTAGAATCAGAATTTTTTTTTAAGCGTGAAATAGAGTAGAAAATATCTGAGGGCAGCACATGCAGCAAAATTCAACAGTTTTGTATAGTTGTGTATATTCAGGGTGTACAATGTAACACTGTGGGTCGTGGTCAAAAAATTTGAAAGATTCTATTCTAATTTGTTACCCTACCTTCATTTTGGATCCCCTCGTGTTCATTCAAGGGCCAGAGCAATATAGGGAATCTCTAAGCACTGCATACAGTCAGACAAATCTGGGTTTGAAACCAGGCCCTAGCATTTAATGGTGCTGTGATGGTGGGAGAGTTACTTCAACAATGACCCCTCAATCTTCTCATCTTTAAAGTAGGAATAATAACATCATGAATTCAGGGGCAGCGGGGCAGCCTCATGCAGGCCTCTTTAAATCATTTACCTCTAATCTTTGCAAGAATCTCAAGTTACTTATCATTATCTTCATTCTGTTAAAGAAACTGAAGCTCTGAAAAGTCAAGTAACGCCCTCAAGGTCATGTTGCTAATATGTTCCTGAACAAGGAGTTCATTTTTCAAGGTTCCCCCCTGCTCTTTCCACTGAGCATAAATTTCTACCCATGTGAAGTCTGAGGTTTGTCATCTCATGGCAACTTATATCGACTTCTCACACATTCACATAATTCAATCAATTCAGTATTTATTAAGCACTAATTAAGTGCATGGGAAATGGAAGAGTAAAATGTGGTCTGTTCTCCTGGGATGTGCATTTAACTTGGAAAGAAAACACCAAGAGACACAAAGCAGCAGCAAGCTTATTAGTGTCGTGAGTACCTAAAGCAGGTTAGATATTTAAAAATTGTAACAGGTGTTATCCTACAATAAATTTAAATGACAGCTAAGGAAAGAAAGAAATTTATATTTCACACAATGCCTAAAGGGTTTAGTGTATGGATCTAATTTATAGATGAGGAATCTGCATGGCTATGAATGAGTATAAGTTGCTTATTTTAAAATTTAGCAGTAGATGTCCATTTCAGAGACTATGATTATTGGAATAACGTAATCTCTTCTGCATTTAAAAAATAAATCCCATATATTTGCGTTTTACCTAATTATCAGCACTCTGTTCAAACAAATTGGTCTGCTTTCCAGTTAGGAACTGATAGGGAAGAACAGCTTTTAAAAAATCATTCTTTAAAGCTCTCACGGGAAGCTGCCTACTTAGTCACTCATCAGAACAAGCCGTGCCCTTCCACGTTTTGTTTACTCTTTCTGCTTTCCCTATTTATTGTTTTAAATTGATTTTCCATTCCTCTAGTGAGTACCATGTTCCAAGCAAAGCTGGGAAATTCAGTTTATATACACACTACCGACTTATCAGTTTTTCTATCAGGAGTTATTGAATATGAATAAGATGTATGGCAGGGTGGAAAAGGATTCAGTAGGAGAACTGAAGAGCGGAGCGTGTGCACTGGAGGAGGGGTCCCTAAAGGGTGCTGGTTTTCTGCCACAGCCTGTCCCTACAGCGTGAGGGGTGGGAAGAGCCATCAATATGCCCTCACACCTCTGCAGTGATTGACATGAAAGAAAAAGTCACACGGACTTCTCTTTAAAGTATTGAAAAAAAAAAACAAACCTAACATGAGCTCTATCCTTACCTTGGTTTAACTGATACTTAAAAACTATCCTCTGTTGTTATCATTTCCAGGAACTAAGCTCTATTTTATCTTAGCTACAACCTATGAGAAAACTCTAAGAAGAAATCCCAGGAAGAATTGAGCTTTCAATTTTCTGTCTTTCAATGTCTTTACTTGCAAATAAAATTAGTATTAGAGGCTCCAGAACAAAATCAGTACTACTCATATCCTGTTTAGGTAAGCCAAATGACATTCATATTTATTCAGAAACCAAAAGTTCCTTTTGCTTTTACTATTTTCCACACTAGAGTTTCAAAGGATCCTAGAATATTTCTCAAATAAATGGGAATTTGCCATGTAGGTACATACACCCAGAGGTACATGACAAATGAGGTTCTCTGGTTTATGAGCTGAAGGGTTAAATATTTTTAAATTCTTTGAAAAATTATCAGATCCAAGATAAAGTATACAGAAAGCATCTTTAAAAACATTTTCACGGGGCTTCCCTGGTGGCACAGTGGTTGAGAGTCCGCCTGCCGATGCAGGGGACACGGGTTCGTGCCCCGGTCTGGGAAGATCCCACATGCCGCGGAGCGGCTGGGCCCGTGAGCCATGGCCGCTGAGCCTGTGCGTCCGGAGCCTGTGCTCCGCAACGGGAGAGGCCACAACAGTGAGAGGCCCGCGTACCGCCAAAAAAAAAAAAAAAAAAAAAAAAACATTGTCACGGTAAGAAAACTAGACAACACATTTGACAAGAAAAAGACAACTTGTGCTGTAACACAGACAAACCTCCCAGCTGCCACAATATCCCCAGCCAGCCCAAGATAACAGGATTCCATTCTTGTGATGTGTAGGAGTTAATACGTACAAAAGAAAACAATGGGGACTTCCCTGGTGGTGCAGTGGTTAAGAATCTGCCTGCCAATGCAGGGGACACGGGTTCGAGCCCTGCTCCAGGAAGATCCCACCTGCCGTGGAGCAACTAAGCCCGTGTGCTACAACTACTGAGCCTGCACTCTAGAGCCCGCAAGCCACAACTACTGAGCACGTGTGCCAAAACCACGGAAGCCCGCGCACCTAGAGCTCATGCTCTGCAACAAGAAAAGCCACCGCAATGAGAAGCCCGCTCTCCGCAAAGAAGAGAAGCCCCTGCTGTCTGCAACTAGAGAAAGCCCGTGCACAACAACGAACACCCAGTGAAGAAAGAAAGAAAGGAAGGAAGAAAGAAAGAAAGGAAGGAAGAAAGAAAGATGGCTTATGGTTAGTGGAGGCACAGTGGCAACATTTACACATCATATCCTACTTCACAGGAAGATAGTATGGATCAGGTTTAATCCACCGTGATTTATATTATGAGGTATATGGTACTAAGCTCTATGGGGCTGTGAAATAAAAACAGTTCTCCCCTAGGGTATGATAGTTGAACATGCAAAATAATAAGCCAGAAACTAAGAAATGGAAAATAGTCACCCATCCCTTCTCTGAAATAATTAAAAAGACCTAGCCTATGTAGAACCAAAGAAAATGATTAAAATATAAAGGCACACACATTAAAAAAGAAAAAGATATTAATGAACTTTACAAAAATTACAATCATATTAAGCGTACGTTACCTTGAAGGAAGTGAAAACATTGTCTTGTCGGGTGTGTCAAAGTAAGGTGACATGACACCAGAGAAGACACAATCACAGAGAACACTTTGTGTCATTCACTTGAAAAATATACACTGAGTGCCTCCTATGTGTATATCATGGTGCTGTATGTGAAACAGTCTTTTTTAAAAAGTTAAAAGATGTGATTTTGTGACATTCTTGGTTCACAATTTTATATGCACCATTAAATAGTTCTGAGGTTGGCTTATAATGATATTTTAAAACTAATTTTAATCCTTTTTAGATATAAAGAAAACTAAATGGTAACGTGGAGCAATTGCTGAACTAATGTAAATGAGTGTGTGTATGCACATACGGGCGTGTGTGTTGAGCGGGGCAGCCTCCAGTCTAACCAAGCATATTAGAGGAATTCAGCAGATCCTCTCTCGTCTTCTTGTTCAGCACTTCAGAACAGCCGCACTTCAGCTTCGTTTTCCAGATTATTTGGCCACCAATTTTGGTGAGAGGAGAATCTTTTACCAAATGTCTCATTTATATTCCCTTAAATATAGGCTTGCTGGTGAACTTCACAGATCACTTGCTTTTTGTTCATAAGTTCAAAGGAAAATGGCTTTGGTTATTAGCAAAGTTTTAGTCTGAGGCACAGTGAACAATTATACTTAAAAAGTTGAGCATCAATTTCACTGCTAATATTTACGATTCATATGGTTTCATGTAAATAAATACAAGGTTTTTTATGTGTAACCAGCTTGATTACATACAAAATATGATTGAACGTTTTACATCTAGTTTTCCAAATAATTATGCTGAGTGAAAGAAGTCAGACAAAAAAGAGTATATGCCATATGATTGCATTTGTATACAATTCTAGACAATGTCAAGTCATCTCTAGTGACAGAAAGTGGATCAGTGGTAGCCTGGGAGAGAGGGCAGGGAAGGAGAAGAGGCAGGGATTACCAAGGGGCACAAAGAAAGTTTTGGGGTGCTGGAAATATTTGTTACCTTGATTGTGATGATGGTTTCACAAATGTAGACACAGGTTAAAACTTATCAGAATTATATACTTTAGTATACATAGGTTAAAACTTATCAGAATTGTATACTTTAAATCTATACAGCTTATTTTATGTCAATTATAACTGAATAAAGCTTTTTTAAAAAATCCATTCTTGACTGTCAAGTTATTCCTCTTTACATGAACTGTGATAATATAACTACTATATATTACACAAATCTAAGGATTAAGGTGAAAATTCAAAATAAGAAAGAGAACCTAGGCATATGATTGGCAGGAAGACAGGTCTTTCTTGCTGTATCTGGAGGTCATGTCTCTAATGACTTATCACTTTAAGCTTTTCCAGCAGTCCTGAAGTTTGCTTTCATCACCACAGAACAAATAACTATCCAAACCCACACATAATACTATTTCCTATGGTCTCTAAAGAGGTTAACATCAGATAATATCTCATAGGATTGTAACTGCATGAAACATGGAGCAGATTTAGTAGCTTTTATTGATAAAGGAAAGGGGAATGAAAAACAATGATTCAAGGATAGGAAAGACAGTTTGGTACCTTTATTTTACCATTAATATCTGAAAGAAGAAAAAAGTTTTTTGAAAGATATGAATTTGGTATTCAAAGCACCCCTGCCATCCATTGCATATTTCAAAACTATAAATTTAATCATGTCATTCCTGCTTAATATCCTATTATGGCTTCCTATTAGCTACTGCCTTTAGGAAAAATCCTTAGCACGTTTTACCAGGAGCTCAGGATCTGACCCTTATCTACCTTTTCAGCTTCGGCTCATCTCTATGTCTCTCTCAAACTACAGCCATTCTGAATGCCTTAATTCGTCAAAGCTTTTCATGTTGTCAGGCAGTTTGGGTGCTCCAGGAAGCAAACTCAGGCAGGGTTTAGCGTTCAGGATGTTTATTAGGGAGTGTTCTTGAGATCAACACCCATGGAAGGGAGGGGGTGGGGGCAGGATTGGGAAGAAGGCGAAATCAAGCTGTGATGCAAGCCTGACAGCCTCCGCCAACTGCATGGGTAGCTATGAAACAGAAGTGGCCCATCAGAGTCGGCCTGAGCATACAGAGAGGACGTGACCTTGGGCAAGGGGGCTCTCTGCAGTTGAGGCAGTGCCTGAAGAGGTTGCCAGCACTGCCAGAGCCTGGGGAATCAAGTCTTTCCTTAAAGGGGGATCTGGGCGAGGCATTTGTATGTCCACGTCACCCTACTATTCGTGAAGCTCTTCTCCTCCAGTTCACCTAGGTAATTTCTGCTCATCCTTCAGATCTCAGTGTAATTCTTACTTCTTCAGAGAGGGATTCCCAAATTCCCAAACATGGTTGGCTTCCATCAAACTTCCCATATTTCTTTAGTACCATCCTTTTCATAATCCTTACCATACTTAATTGTGATTAGTCACTTATTTCTTTTTATTTTTTTATTTATTTATGGCTGGGTTGGGTCTTCCTTGCTGTTCATGGGCTTTCTCTAGTTGTGGAGAGTTGGGGATACCCTTAGTTGTAGCACATGGACTCAGTAGTTGTGGCTCATGGGCTCTAGAGCTCAGGCTCAGTAGTTGTGGTGCACTGGCTTAGTTGCTCCGCAGCATGTGGGATCTTCCCGGACGAGGGCTTGAACCCCTGTCCCATGCATTGGCAGGCGGATTCCTTTTTTTTTTTTTTTTTTTTTTTTGCGGTACGCAGGCCTCTCTTCAGTTGCGGAGCACAGGCTCCGGACGCGCAGGCTCAGTGGCCATGGCTCACGGGCCCAGCCGCTCTGCGGCATGTGGGATCTTCCCGGACCGGGGCATGAACCCATGTCCCCTGCAGTGGTAGGCGGACTCTCAACCACTGCGCCACCAGGGAAGTCCCAAGTCACTTATTTTTGTTTTCTTCTTTACAGTGGTAACTCCATGAGAGCAGAGATAACTTCTATAGTATTCACCTCTGATCCTCAATGCCTACCAGTTTTGGCACATAGTAGGTACTCAGTAAATAATGACTGAATAAATGAATGAGTCCAAGGTTTAAAGACCACTTTAAGGCACAAAGGCCCTCACCAACACATCTGTTTTGACGTATACTAAGACTTGCTGCCTAATGATGTCAAAGCAGACTTCATTTAGGCTCTATAGTCAGACTGCCCAGTCCTTCAGTCCTAGCTTGACCACACCCTAGCTGTGTGATAAGTTAAGTAAACTCTCTAAGCCTCAATTTATTTATCAATAATAATAATAACAGCAGCAATAATAGTATATTCCCCAAATGGCTGTTGGGAGGGTTCAATGAAATAGTCTATGTATAGGGTTTATCAAAGCTCCTAGAATACAGTATGGCATCAGTAAAAGTTGGCTATAATTACGTTTATTATTATTTGGCTTTTAGCTGTAAGTTCTTTACATACCTTAAAAAAGAGAAAAATATTAGCAAAAGATTTTTTTTTGTACTTGCCATTAAACATGCACCAAAATAGTAATCCTAGAAAAATTAGAAATTTGTTGGATTTCCCTACATTTATCTTACAGTTTAGAATTGGTTTTTATTTTGTTTTTTTTATATAGAAGATGGAGAACAGCATTATCTTCTCATTACTTAGGGTCTTCCAAAGTTTTAAGTAAGTCCTGTTCCTGTCTTCTCATACAACCTAGGAATTTATGACTCAGCATAGTTTACAAGTAGTGAGGGGGTGGGGAGGGGGACAGCGGTGAGAAACATGCTTTTGCCTTGTCTGAAATTCCTTTTCCTACCTTAGGAGATTTCTACTTGAGGGTGAATTGACTCATCAGCTCCAGAAACACCCCCTGCACAAAGCCTTGCCTGACTTCTTCCATGCTGCTCTTGCATTTTCACCCTAAAACAATTTACACACCTGGACATTTGGGTTTTTTTGTTTTGTTTTGTTTTGTTTTTTGCGGTACGCGGGCCTCTCACTGCTGTGGCCTCTCCCGTTGCGGAGCACAGGCTCCGGACGCGCAGGCTCAGCGGCCATGGCTCACCGGCCCAGCCGCTCCGCGGGATGTGGGATCTTCCCGGACCGGGGCACGAACCCGCGTTCCCTGCATCGGCAGGCGGACTCTCAACCACTGCGCCACCAGGGAAGCCCTGGACATTTGTTTTAATCCCCCTACATTGCTCCTCCTCATTAGACTGAGCTTCTAGAAGACAGATCTTCATCTTTTGTATCTGGCACATTCAGACGCTCAATAAATGTTTGTTGAATTCGTTTTAATTAGAAGAAAAACAACAGCTCTCTTCAGAAAGATACAAATGATGAAGAGGTTTAGGTAATCTGTGATATGCTCAAAAACACAGAATTTAATAAGCTAGAAATCAAATACTTTCTCTTTAATTTAAATATAACCAGCAGCCATCTTTATAGACTGTTTTCTTTTATACCAGAAACCTTATCTGAGCCTTCAGAGGTTAAATTTTTCTTTTGAGAAAACAGCAATTGTCCCACCATGCTTTCTTTATGGGCTACCATGGCAATTGACTGCCAGTCACTTAGTTCCTCCATCCTTCCACTGGCACGCATTTTCAAATTCTTTCATCTTAAAGAAATACATACATTTACCACCCCATTTCTATGTCTTTATGACTCTTATTTCTGGGGCCTCCACTTCCTCTGTCTCCTTTTACTGTGTGTTCTTGGTCCCCTATTCTTCCTAACTGAAACACTTCACCCAGATACTATGAATCGTCTGATCTCTCTCTTCTTCTAACTCCTTCATTACATGCTTTAAAAACTCTCCAACAGGAATAGAAGTTTTGATGAGTACTAAACTAAGATCCAAATGTGAATTCTTTGTTTAATTCTGACTGTAAATATTAAGAGAACATAATATATTAAGACGGGTCAATAACATAGTAGAAAAGATGACAAATTTAGAGAAAGTGATGTACTTTTCTGGGTGCCAGGCGAAAGAACATAAGAAACTGAAACCACTGGCAACCTCAAAAGGGTTAATAGTAAGAGTTGTGCTCAGGATACATATGCCACAGTGAAATAAACAACACCCTACAGAAAGTTTTAAAAGGTACAACTGACTGAAAATCCTATTTATTAGTCAGTCTAGAAGGAAGAAAATTAATAGTGAAAAGAATGAACTGATTTTCTGGAAATGTCTCATTTCTTTATGTGTCACTGTACTTTAACTTTTCCTCTTTTCATTCTTCTTTTTTTTTTTAAGGGAATTCCTTTATTTTTATTTATTTATTTATTTATTTATTTATTTTTGGCTGTGTTGGGTCTTTGTTTCTGCGCAAGGGCTTTCTCTAGCTGTGGCAAGCGGGGGCCGCTCTTCATTGCGGTACACGGGCCTCTCACTCTCGTGGCCTCTCTTGTTGCAGAGCACAGGCTCCAGACGCGCAGGCTCAGTAGTTGTGGCTCACAGGCCTAGTTGCTCCGCAGCATGTGGGATCTTCCCAAACCAGGACTTGAACCTGTGTCCCCTGCATTGGCGGGCAGATTCTCAACCACTGTGCCACCAGGGAAGCCCTTTTTTCTTTATTCTTAACAGTTCTTTCCATTTCTTGACAATCTTATGTAATTTAAAGAATTGGTATTTGCTGAGATTTGTGATAACAAGACCTTGCACACAAGGACTCAAAGTGCTTATCTTAAATCTTAATGAGATGCCTTAATTATTTTCTGAACTTTAAAAAAAAGTTAAAAAAATTATATCATACATAAGGGATAAAAGACTGATCTGGGAAATGTAGTGCTGAGAATACATGGTTACTACAATTAAAAAGAATAAATTCTGAAATCTGACAGTGCTTGCATAATTTAACAATAGTTCAGTAAAGTGTCCATAATAAATTATTCCTCCCACTTGGAAAATATATAAAAGGTGATGCTGTTACAAAAACCCCACCTAGGATATAAATCTTTATATTTTGTCTATTCATACAAGTATCTGTCTCCCTGATAGATTTTGAAAACCTCAAGGAAGAAAATATGTTTTATTCATCCACAGCACCTAGAATGGTGCTTAAAATATGGAAGATGTTTCAGGCTTCCTAAATTAAAGTCTCATTTGTCAGTTTCTCTCCCTCACTGATTCCAACAGCCACAAAATATTTACCTCAGAAGAGAAAGATCTTTTTTTTTTTTTTAATTTTTGGCTGCGTTGGGTCTTCGTTGATGCACGTGGGCTTTCTCTAGTTGCGGTAAGTGGGGGCTACTCTACATTGCTGTGTGCAGGCTCCTGATTGCGGTGGCTTCTCTTGTTGCAGAGCACTGCCTCTAGGCGTGCAGGCTTCAGTAGTTGTGGTACATGGCCTCAGTAGTTGTGGCTTGCGGGCTCTAGAGCACAGGCTCAATAGTTGTGGCACATGGGCTTAGCTGCTCCGCAGCATGTGGGATCTTCCCAGACCAGGGCTCGAACCCGTGTCCCCTGCATTGGCAGGCAGATTCTTAACCACTGTGCCACCAGGGAAGCCCCGAGAAAGATCTTTGAAATCTCACCTTGCTTCACCACTCCCAATTCTGTGCTAAAGGCTATATCCTCTAGGTCAATTGCATTGGCCCCCTCACTGGTCCCAATACTCCTATCTATCTATTGCAGTCTCTTCCTCACTTCCCTCAGAGATTCCTTTTTGCATAGAGAGGAGAGAGGAACCTTTTCAAGATACCTATATGCCAAGTACAATGTCAAGCATTTAAAACACATTATCTCTAATACAACACACAGCACAGTTGTATTACCTTAGTATTTCTAAGTGAGGAAATTAAGGGAGATTAAATCATTGATTCTAGGAAACATGGCTGTTACAGTACCAGAGCTGGCATTTAAATTTCCCTCTTTCTGACACTAGCTATCTCACTCACTTCCTGGTCATGTTATCTTTTTCTTAAAAAAAATCACTACTGGAAAAAAGTTTTTACTACTGGCTCTCACTTACAGAATAAAATATAAACTCTTTGATCTGGCATACAAAGAAAAAGAAATCCTCCCCAATATGTCTCTGCTTTTTAAGCTTCCTTTACCTCCACTCCTATGGTGTATTGTAAGCTCCAGCAGGTCTGGACTTCTCACAATTCCTCAGACTTCCAGACCATTCCATGACTCTATGCCTTTGCATGTGCTTACTTCTATCTGGAATGACCTTTCTACTTTCTTGCCTAGTAAGTTCCCATTCAATCTTTAATACTCAACTCATGCAAAAGTCAATTGCTCAGAGGTTTCCTTGACTTTTCCAGGCTGCTAAATGGCTCTATCCTATAGAGCACATGTATATAATAACACATTCCACATCACCTTGTAATCCATTGGACAGAGATCTTGTGTTTTTGACTCTCTCACTGTGAGATCTTCAGGCTGTGTGTTTATTCAAATTGGTATCTGTCCTAGTCAGTTTGGGCTGCTATAACAAAAATACCATTGACTGGATGGCTTAAACAACAGAAATTTATTTCTCGCAGTTCTGGAGGCTGGGATGTCCAAGATCCAGGTGCCGGCTGATTCAGTTCCCAGAGAGAGCCATTTTCCTGGTTTGCAGATGGATGCCTTCATGCTGTATCCTCACATGATAGAGAGAGATCATCTCTCCCATGTCTCTTCTTACGAAGTCACTAATCCCATTCATGAGAGCTCCACCCTCATATCCTAATTACCTCCCAAAGGCCTTACTTCTAAATACCATCACAATGAGGATAAGGCTTCCACATATAAATGGAATACAAACATTTAGTCCATAGCAGTATCTCTAACACATGGTTTTAGATCTTAACTGAAGAAGGGTGGAAAGATTAAATGCTGGTATGGAAAACTGACATTTTCCTGCCCCCTCCTCCTTTTTCATCCCCAGAAAGCAGCTTAGAAACAAGCTTATTGATGAAAGCTCGCTGCTTACATGACTTTCAAAATGTGATTGCTTCAATAGGCATTTAGTAAAATCATTAAGAAGATACTATTAGCAAAGAATGAAAGCTATTAAATCTAAATAAATAATGCAACAAAAACAACAGCTAACATTTATTGCTTAATTACCATGTTCTAAGAATTGTCCTATTGCTTTTATGAGCAAGCTCATTTAATCCTCACAACAACCCTATTAAGTGGTTATTACTATTGTGAGCCCCTTTTGAAACTGAGGAAACTGAGACACAGAAAAGTTCCCCATGAATACAGTTAGTTAGTGGTACAACTAGGATTTGAACCCAAGTAGTCTGGTTCCAGAGCCAAAACCTCCATACTACATGAATAAGGAGCCATGAAGAAACAAATGACAGAGAGAGATCTTTTCAGAAAGATTAAATGATTCCTTCTCTGTTTTAATTCTTAGGGGAAAGATTTAAATTGGAAAGACCTATGTACAAATAACCAATAATGCTATTTAAGACTAAACTAAGCCACAGGAAAGTCTATAATGTTTCTATAGCATGTGGTTAAGGAGAGCAAGTAAGACTCAGTTATAAGAATTAAACTGAAATAATATAACAAACACTGATTTATCAAGGAAGCCTCTACAAACGTTATGTTTAACACTGCAGTACAGGATTTAGGGATATAAAAGAACCATAAAACACGATTCCTGCCCCAAAGAACAAACACTCTTATTGCAAAAGATGTGACTCTCACACACAAAGTAATTAGAGAATAGATAAAATCTTAAATTTTGTGGTACCGAAATAAAAGCAATTATAGAACAACAAATATATGTTAAATAGTCAAGTTATTTATTTTTATAAGTAATTTTTAAAATTATACTAGGATTTCTTTTTCTCAAATGCTTTCAAAATCATCCCAACACAAGTTTTATAAAATAAAATTGCTACTACTATAAAACTCCATAGAAATTAAGCTTAAGAGACAAAGAACAAAACTGAAACACACAGTTCTAGATTGAATTTTGATTAAAAAAAGAAAAAAAAACAACAAGCTTTGTTTTAGGGTATGAGTTAAATGGAATAGTATTAGGAAAACTGCCTCAGGAAGTCAGAACACAATATAAATCAGTCAAACTTTCCATACCTTTCTAGTTGCAGGAAATCTTAAAATATCATTCCATTCTGCCTGTGTGTGCAGCAAAGACAAAGTTTCTGAGACATTCAAATATTTTCAAACATAGAGATTATATGTTTTATCAAATTAAAGTAACAACTTACATTGAACCTCATTTATAAATGTCAAGAGAGTACATTATAAAAGACATAAGAAGTCTTACCAAAATTGAATGAAAGTAGAAAAAGACAAGAAAAGAAAATTAACTAAATAAAGGGAATAAAGGAAAACAAGATCTTTCCTGGCTGCTAAGTGTTAAAAGGTTTCAAGCTTGTTCAAATGATAATTAACTACAGAATCAGAACTAAAGAGTAGATTTGCCATTGTGCTGCTGGAAATGTAGAGAACAGTGGACTTTAGGGGCCGAAGGACAAGGAGAGAGACTGAGAAAAACAGAGGCAGCCATGAGAATATAAGATAGAGGATACCTTGGCCAAAAATATTCTGGAACTTAGATCTTGAACTATGTGAGAAGTTCAGAGGTGTTCTGGATTAATTATCTGGCTGCCAGATAGTTTGGCATCACTTGCTTGTTTAGGTATCTCAAAGGTCACTGTAGGCATTAGGTCCTCAATCTCTTGAGAAACCTTGCTAAAAAAAATGCAATGTCTTTGAATAGACCTCTAGGAGTTAATCTTATTTCCCACCTTAATTACTAAGGTCTTATATTTGCATATTATTTTATACTTGAACATTCATGATAATTATTCTTAAATTTTTTCATAGGGATATGTTTATCTCCATATATGTGTGTGTTAATTTGTAAATATCCCCCAAATAAATTGCTGTACCTTCAATTTCTTCCTTCCCTATATCTACTCCCTTGAATCTGGGCTGGTTTATAACAGCTTTGCCTAATAAAATATAGTGAAAGTGATGCTGCATGACTTCCCACACTAGTTCCCAGGATTTGAAGCTTCTGCTTGGGTCTCTTGGAATGCTTGCTCCTTAAGTCATCATGTGGTTGAAGCCCAAGCCAGACTTGTAGAGTGGCCACATGGAGAAAAGAAAGAGAGAAATGCCCCACTGGTCTCCAGCTATTGCAGATATCTCAGCCAAGCAACGAGACGTGAGTAAAGAAGCTTTCACAGGACTCCAACCTCAGCTGTCAACTGACTGCAACTGTTTGAAGGACCCCCAACTGAGAAGTGCCCAGCTCTGTCTGTTAACAACCAGAAAAGTGAAACATAATAATAAATTGTTGTTTTAACCTACCAAGTTTTGGGGTGGTTTGTTAACACAGCAATAAAATAACTGGAACACATAATAAGCATCTAAAGACAGATCTAATACTTCTTTATTTATCTATAGTACTTAGTATAAAGTTCAGCACCATCCTGTCATTCTGAAATGTAACTAATTCTAAATATATATCTATCATATATACATATATTTTAATTAATTAATTTTATTTTTGGCTGCATTTGGTCTTCATTGCTGTGCGCGGGCTTTCTCTAGTTGCGGCAAGCAGGGGCTACTCTTCTTTGCGGTGCGCAGGCTTCTCATTGTGGTGGCTTCTCTTGTTGCGGAGCACGGGCTGTAGGTGTGCGGCCTTCTGTAGTTGTGGCACATGGGCCCTAGAGCGCAGGCTCAGTAGTTGTGGTGCACGGGCTTAGTTGCTCCGCGGCATGTGGGATCTTCCTGGACCAGGACTCGAACCCACGTCCCCTGCATTGGCAGGCGGATTCCTAACCACTGCGCCACCAGGGAAGTCCCTCTATCATATATTTAACTGAATAGCACCACCATACTCTCTTTACTTCATTGGGCACAAAAATAAGTTGGTATATTTTGTTGAAATTTCTAAGAGCTATAAAATGGTACAATAAGAGTGATATATACATGAATAGAATCCAGAAGTTTATATTAATGAAAAATGGTTATATATTCATTTTAAAAATTAGACTTTATTTTTTAGAGCAGTTTTAGGTTCACAGGAAAATTGAGTGAAAAGTACCGAGCGTTCCCATATACCCCCTGCCCCCATATATACACAGAACTCTCCCCCGTCAACATCCCACATCACAGTGGTACATTTGTTACAATGGACAAGCCTACACTGACACATCATTATGACCCAAATCCATAGTTTACATTACAATCACTCTTGGAGTTGTACATTCTATGGGTTTGGGCAAATGTATAATGACATGTATTCACCATTAAAGTATCATACATTGCCCTAAAAATCCTCTGTGCTCCACCTATACATCTCTGCCTCCCTTCTAACCCTTGGGAACAACTGATCTTTTTACTGTCTCCATAATTTTGCCTTCATCCAGAATGTCATATAGTTGGAATCATACAATATGCAGCCTTTTCAAATTGGCTTCTCTTACTTAGTAATATGTATTTAAGATAATTCCATGTCTTTAAATGGCTTGATTAGATATTCTTTCTGAAAAAATACTCTGTCATATTTCCTTATCCCTCGTTCATTCCTTTTTTTTTTCTTGATGTGGACCATTTTAAAATTCTTTATTGACTTTGTTACAATATTGCTTCTGCTTTATGTTTTGGTTTTTTGGCCCTAAGGCATGTGGGATCTTAGCTCCCTGACCAGGGATCGAACCCACACCCTCTGCACTGGAAGGCAAAGTCTTAACCACTGGACCACCAGGGAAGTCCCTTTTTGGCTGCATTTGGTCTTCATTGCTGTGCGCGGGCTTTCTCTAGTTGCGGCAAGCAGGGGCTACTCTTCTTTGCGGTGCGCAGGCTTCTCATTGTGGTGGCTTCTCTTGTTGCGGAGCACGGGCTGTAGGTGTGCGGCCTTCTGTAGTTGTGGCACATGGGCCCTAGAGCGCAGGCTCAGTAGTTGTGGTGCACGGGCTTAGTTGCTCCGCGGCATGTGGGATCTTCCTGGACCAGGACTCGAACCCACGTCCCCTGCATTGGCAGGCGGATTCCTAACCACTGCGCCACCAGGGAAGTCCCTCTATCATATATTTAACTGAATAGCACCACCATACTCTCTTTACTTCATTGGGCACAAAAATAAGTTGGTATATTTTGTTGAAATTTCTAAGAGCTATAAAATGGTACAATAAGAGTGATATATACATGAATAGAATCCAGAAGTTTATATTAATGAAAAATGGTTATATATTCATTTTAAAAATTAGACTTTATTTTTTAGAGCAGTTTTAGGTTCACAGGAAAATTGAGTGAAAAGTACCGAGCGTTCCCATATACCCCCTGCCCCCATATATACACAGAACTCTCCCCCGTCAACATCCCACATCACAGTGGTACATTTGTTACAATGGACAAGCCTACACTGACACATCATTATGACCCAAATCCATAGTTTACATTACAATCACTCTTGGAGTTGTACATTCTATGGGTTTGGGCAAATGTATAATGACATGTATTCACCATTAAAGTATCATACATTGCCCTAAAAATCCTCTGTGCTCCACCTATACATCTCTGCCTCCCTTCTAACCCTTGGGAACAACTGATCTTTTTACTGTCTCCATAATTTTGCCTTCATCCAGAATGTCATATAGTTGGAATCATACAATATGCAGCCTTTTCAAATTGGCTTCTCTTACTTAGTAATATGTATTTAAGATAATTCCATGTCTTTAAATGGCTTGATTAGATATTCTTTCTGAAAAAATACTCTGTCATATTTCCTTATCCCTCGTTCATTCCTTTTTTTTTTCTTGATGTGGACCATTTTAAAATTCTTTATTGACTTTGTTACAATATTGCTTCTGCTTTATGTTTTGGTTTTTTGGCCCTAAGGCATGTGGGATCTTAGCTCCCTGACCAGGGATCGAACCCACACCCTCTGCATTGGAAGGCAAAGTCTTAACCACTGGACCACCAGGGAAGTCCCAGAACCCTATGCTCTTAAAGTTCACAAAACACTTCCTAGTCACAAAATCCAGAGCTATTTCTGCAACATTGAATATTGTTACCACCTCCTTAAACTCTTTCCTAAGGCTTTGTGAGACTGTTCCTTTTCTTCTCTAGCTTTCTCTGCTCGCTCCTTCCTACAGACTCTTCAAGGGTAGGTATTCCTCAAAAGGCTGTCCTTGGCCTTCTCTGTACTCTGTAATACCATCTCAGCATCTTCTTCTCACACCCATATTATCTTCTATCTAAAATGTCTGAGCATAATCTTGGATAATCTCTCTTGCTTCTTACATTCAGCCAGTTACCAAAACCTGTCAATATCCCCCCACACCCTGTTACATCTTGCAATTGTCCCATCTTTCTGTTTCTTTGGTCTCTTTCCTAGTTGAGGAACTCATTAACTCCTGTTTAAATAATGGTAATAGAGTTGTAGCCAATATATCTCTGCATTAAGCCTATTTCCTTAGTCCATTCTATTCATTCCTGCTACATTAATTTTCCTGGACTGCCTTGCTGATTAATGTCTACTTCAATGTCATTTGAAATATAAATGGATATTTATTATTTCAGGTGTAAAATGCTGGAATAATTACTGATGATTGTGAAAACTGTTATTTTTATACACAATTATTAATAACTTGTAAATGGATACAACTAGTTAAGTATTTATTTATTTTAATTCATTAATTAATTATTTGGAGGTGGGGGCTGTGTTGGGTCTTCGTTGCTGTGTGCCGGCTCTCTCCAGCTGCGGTGAGCAGGGGCTACTTTTTGTTGCGGTGCACAGGCCTCTCATTGTTGTGGCTTCTCTCGTTGCAGAGCATGGGCTCTAGGTATGCAGGCTTCAGTAGCTGTGGCACATGGGTTCAGTAGTTGTGGTGCATGGGCTTAGTTGCTCCATGGCACGTGGGATCTTCCAGTGTCCCCTGCATTGGCAGGCAGACTCTCAACCACTGTGCCACCAGGGAAGCCCAAAAACTACTTAAGTTTTTAAATTGACATAAGATAAAATTTATCAGATGAAATAAAATGACAACATGTTCAATAAATTGAATATCAGGAGAGAGTGACTTAGATGACACAAAGAAGAATATTGTATCTTTCTTGAGCCAACAAATACTTATAAAATTACAAATTAAAATGCAAGGCAGAATTATAGACGTTATATTATATCATAATGCTAATCTTTTTAATAGTGCTTGTGTACTGGTATTCTAACTCTAATAAAATTTTTGTTATTTTATTCAATTTGAGTGTTTTCTGAAAAGGCCCTCTTTTGTATTATTCATATCTTGAGAGTTTCTTTGATAAAGCAGAATTTTAGTCCCTCAAAATTTCCTCAAGGGACTTCCCTAGTGGCACAGTGGAAGAAAGCCCGCCACAACTAGAGAAAGCCCGCGTGTAGCAAAGAAGACCCAATGCAGCCAAAAATAAATAAATTTATATAAAAAAACTTCCTCAAAATATAGAAAAAGCTACAAACTCATGTACAATGTAACTGTTATCTTTGAGCCAAAATAAAGCATGTATAAAAAAAAGTTGAAAGAATTAGAAAAACATCAAGTATTGAAAATACATTTGAAAAGTTTTTAAGACTATTAGCAATTTGAGATTGAGTACATGGAGGTTGCAAATTTAAATTAAAATCTTGCCCCCAAATTGTCTTTTCTATAGTTGACAATGAAGAATATTTGAGATTCTTTTCTAACTACAAATCCTGGGTAAAAAATCCCTTCTAGACAATTTATCAATGAAAACCTTGCTTTCTTATTTCTGTTTTGCCTTACACAAAAAGATTAATGTAGAGGGCAGACAGCAGAAGCAAGAAGAACTACAATCCTGCAGCCTGTGGAACAAAAACCACATTCACACAAAGATAAACAAGATGAAAAGGCAGAGGGCTATGTACCAGATGAAGGAACAAGATAAAACCCCAGAGAAACAACTAAATGAAGTGGAGATAGGCAATGTTCCAGAAAAAGAATTCAGAATAATGATAGTGAAGATGATCCAGGACCTCGGAAAAAGAATGGAGGCAAAGATCGAGAAGATGCAAGAAATGTTTAACAAAGACCTAGAAGAATTAAAGAACAAACAAACAGAGATGAACAATACAATAACTGAAATGAAAACTACACTAGAAGGAATCAATAGCAGAATAACTGAGGCAGAAGAACGGATAGGTGACCTGGAGACAGAATGGGGAATTCACTGCCGTGGAACAGAATAAAGAAAAAAGAATAAAAAGAAATGAAGACAGCCTAAGAGACTTCTGGGACAACATTAAATGCAACAACATTCGCATTATAGGGGTCCCAGAAGGAGAAGAGAGAGAGAAAGGACCCGAGAAAATATTTGAAGAGATTATAGTCAAAAACTTCCCTAACATGGGAAAGGAAATAGCCACCCAAGTCCAGGAAGCGCAGAGAGTCCTATACAGGATAAACCCAAGGAGAAACACACTGAGACACACAGCAATCAAATTGGCAAAAATTAAAGACAAAGAAAAATTATTAAAAGCAGCAAGGGAAAAATGACAAATAACATACAAGGGAACTCCCATAAGGTTAACAGCTGATTTCTCAGCAGAAACTCTACAAGCCAGAAGGGAGTGGCATGATATACTTAAAGTGATGAAAGGGAAGAACCTACAACTAAGATTATTCTACCCAGCAAGGATCTCATTCAGATTCAAGGATTTCATTTAGATTTGATGGAGAAATTAAAACCAGTACAGACATGCAAAAGCTGAGAAAGTTCAGCACCAACAAACCAGATTTACAACAAATGCTAAAGGAACTACTCTAAGTGGGAAACATAAGAGAAGAAAAGGACCTACAGAAACAAACCCAAAACAATTAAGAAAATGGTCATAGATAGGAACATACATATCGATAATTACCTTAAATGTGAATGGATTAAATGCTCCAACCAAAAGAGACAGGCTTGTTGAATGGATACAAAAAGAAGACCTGTATATATACTGTGTACAAGGAGACCCACTTAAGACCTAGGGACACATTCAGACTGAAAGTGAGGGGATGGGAAAAGATATTCCATGCAAATGGAAATCAAAAGAAAGCTGGAGTAGCAATACTCATATCAGATAAAATAGACTTTAAAATAAAGAATGTTACAAGAGACAAGGAAGGACACTACATAATGATCAAGGGATCAATCCAAGAAGAAGACATAACAATTATGAATATATATGCACCTCAATCCATAAGGCAACTGCTAAGAGCTATAAAAGAGGAAATCGACAGTAACACAGTAATAGTGGGGGACTTTAACACCTCACTTACACCAATGGACAGATCATCCAAAATGAAAATAAATAAGGAAACAGAAGCTTTAAGTGACACAATAGACCAGATAGATTTAATTGATATTTATAGGACATTCCATCCAAAAACAGTGGATTACACTTTCTTAATTGCGCGTGGAACATTCTCCAGGATAGATCACATCTTGGGTCACAAATCAAGCCTCAGTAAATTTAAGAAAATTGAAATCATATCAAGCATCTTTTCTGACCACCACGCTATGAGATTAGAAATGAATTACAGGGAAAACAACATAAAAAACACAAACACATGGAGGCTAAACAATACGTTACTAAATAACCAAGAGATCACTGAAGAAATCAAAGAGGAAATCAAAAAATACCTAGAGACAAATGACAATGAAAACACGATGATTCAAAACCTATGGGATGCAGCAAAAGCAGTTCTAAGAGGGAAGTTTATAGCTAT
>NC_041217.1:94594408-94646721 GCF_002837175.3 Physeter macrocephalus
ACCTTCCAAGACTGAACCAGGAAGAAATAGAAAATATGAACAGACTAATCACAAGTAATGAAATTGAAACTTTGATTAAAAATCTTCCAACAAGCAAGAGTCCAGGACCAGATGGCTTCACAGGTGAATTCTATCATTTAAAGAAAAGCTAACATCCATCCTTCTCAAACTCTTCCAAAAAATTGCAGAGGAAGGAACACTCCCAAACGCATTCTATGAGGCCACCATCACCCTGATACCAAAACCAGACAAAGATACTACAAAAAAAGAAAATTACAGACCAATATCACTGATGAATATAGATGCAAAAATCCTCAACAAAATACTAGCAAACAGAATCCAACAGCACATTAAAAGGATCATACACCATGATCAAGTGGGATTTATCCCAGGGATGCAAAGATTCTTCAATATATGCAAATCAATCAACGAAAGATTAATGGTAATCTTTGATGTGCTGCTTCAGCCTCTTGCACCTCAGCATTTTGAAATGAAGAAACAAGTAGCAATAATTTTTAATAGTCAGCATGGTGGATCAAGGATGAATTCAATCACATATTGTATTGGGAATATAGCCAATATTTTATGACTTTAAATGGAGTATAATCTATAAAATTTTGAATCACTATGTTGTACACTTTAATATAATATTGTAAATCAACTATACCTCAATTAAAAAAAAAAAAAGGTAGAGTGACCAGACATCCCAATTTGTCCTTGACAATCCAGATTTATGCCTGTGGTCCCAGTATAATGTTAATGGAAATCCCCTTTCAGTATTAAAAGTTTCCTAGTTTAGATAATAAATTATATATTCACCTTACCTAAGAGACATATTAATCAAATGAACTCTATTGGCATAGTTGGGATATTGATTAAAAACTAACCAACTGTAATAAAACACTTGAATGTTGAAAAAAAAATCAAACAAAAAAGGATGAATTCAATTTTGCTTTACTTGCCTGCTAAGAGATTTCTGGGTCTCAGTCAACTAATAACAGTGAGTTTGACTGAACCAATACTAATAGCATAAAAAATTAGTAAAGAAAATCATCATGCAGTTGTCATCAACACTGAAACAAACATGGCTGTTATCTATTTGGCATCATACTTTCCCATTTATGATCTGTGAATCTCAGAGGAGAAACTGAGAACTATTGTTCCCAGAATCCCCTTCCCTAGATGGTTCTGGTTAGAGTCTGCCAGCTACAGGCACTTATGTGACATTGGAATGGGGAGGAACAGAAGCTACTACTTTCCCAGGGTAGTGACAAATAGGCTGAGAGTAGACATGAAGTTCACAGTAGCTTCTGGATGAGTTCCTTGCAAATTACCCTCTTTGAGCCCATAGACAATTGAGATGGCTAGTGGTGGCTGCTGGAGAATTATTTGATTTGGTGCTGCAATCTTATACAGTTTGTAGGAGCTTCCTGGAGATTCTTGAGAAAAACAGAGGCTTCCAAGAAAGTTCTCAGAGCCAACCACCTTGTCAATGCAAACTGAGATTATTGGACCAACTTCCCTGATCTTTAATTTCCCAACTCTTCCAATGATTGTGGAAGCCTCTAATTCCCTCATTAAAACCCTCCATATTTAGTGTACATAGAATACCTCTGTTTTTCTATATGTACTTTGTTTAATACAATGTGGAGGTTACTATGCATTGTCCACACTGTTTTGATAGGGTGTTCAAAAATTACTATGCATTGTAATATAGTAATAGAATTATTAGCCAAAGCCAACAAAGCATATTACGTATGAGAGCTTTTTAAACTACCCTATCATGTACTTACACAATGTGTTAAGACAAGATGGAGTAGGAGCTGTAACTTTTTTTTTTTTTCTTTTTTTTGTGGTATGCGGGCCTCCCTCTGTTGTGGCCTCTCCCGTTGCGGGGCACAGGCTCCGGACGCGCAGGCTCATTGGCCATGGCTCAGAGGCCCAGCCGCTCCGCGGCATGTGGGATCCTCCCAGACCGGGGCGCGAACCCGGTTCCCCTGCATCGGCAGGCGGACGCGCAACCACTGCGCCACCAGGGAAGCCCCAGGAGCTGTAACTTTTAAATAGAATGTTTAAACAAAACAAAGTCTTAAAAACTTTTCAGATAAAAATATTAACATAACAGGCCTTATAAAACTAAATATTGGCTGTTTTCAGAAAAAGTAACACATATGCTGAAATCTCCTAAAGAAATAAAACTGATATGCCTCAAGAACACAAATGTTTCTTAGATAATAGGTGCTAAATATTCTCCATTCTACTGTGGATGTAAACTTTTTAACCTTCTTGATTTGTATAGTAAAGTGCTTTCTAGACAGATTCTAACAACCCATACTCCTATTAGCATTGTTTGAGAAAGTCCATTTCACAATATCCTTGCCTACATTATGATCATTTTTTCAACTTTTTAACTAGTAAGATTGATATAACATTTGAAAGAAAGTTGTTTCCCTTGGCCTCTGAGTCACTGGCATTCTAGGTAAGAAAACACAAATCTAAAAAGGAAACATAATATTATTCTTGGTTCTGTTGTGGATTTTTCAATCTGGCCAAATATTTATGTTTTCCGTTAAAAAGAAGAGATTAAAAAAAGGACTGTTTGCTCTCACTCTACTTTCTCAAAATAGTAACATATAAAAAATAAGAACAGAGCACTGACAAGATGGTACCACCGGTGCAGGTCTCTGCGCTCATCAAGCTTGGCCGCTACTCCGCCCTGCTCCTCAGTGTGGCCTACAGAGAGAGCCAAGCGCTGCAATTACCTGAAACCCAGGCAGAAGAGGAGAGGAAGATAGCAGCTGAGGAGGAAAAGAAGCAGGATGAGCTGAAACGCATTGAGATAACCGGCAGGAACCCAAGAGGATGGCATATTAAAGTGAGCCTGCATTTCTCCGGAGCAATGTGGATGAGTAAAGCTTTCTGTGCTGTATGAAATTCATAAATAAATAAGCGAGCAGAGAAAGTCGATAAAGTTAAATATGCTAAATTGATAGTGAATACTAATTTGCTTATGCCTTTTGGTTCAACATTTGTTGAGACCCATTAGATGCCAGCAGGTATAAGGAATCGGGACTAACTCCAGAGACCTCACCCGCTGGTGGGGGACAAAGACTAGCAATCAGGCGACAGTGCAGCGCCATGTGCATTTATCCAAACCATGTGGGCCACCAGTGTTTCAGAAGCAGCACTATTTGTGGATTTTTAGAAAGGTAAGACAATACAGGTTACGTGTAACATGTAACACGTCCCGACAGAGCCTGAGGCAGCCTCCTATGCGCGAATACAGCAACATTTCTGTCGTAAAACAACCTCATGTTGTTTACAACCTCATAAATAGCCTCATGTCCGTTCTGCTCAGATTTTGCTGCCAATAAGTTTTGGCACCAGTTATAAAATAAACTTTTGGTTTTCAGAGCTTTTTGGATTTTGGAATTGCAGATAAAGGACTGTGGACTTGGAAAATGGTGTCACATTCTAGGAGACAGGTAAGAACAGAGTACTATGGAAATGTATGGGTATGGCACCCAACCCAGACTGGCAGCGGGCAGGAAGGTGAGTGGAGAGAAAATAGAGGTTGGCTCATAGGTGCCAATGAAATGCAAATATTTTATTGTATTATAGTTCCAGGGAGATGAGAGAGAAGTTGAGGAAGAGATGATTGTCTGATGATGAAATCTGACAGACTGTTTTTGAGTTTTTTTACTTTATTGTTGTGTTACAAAGTTAACAATGAAAATATTATTGTCAGGTCTATTCAATTTCCTTACTGATAGAATAAAAAATATTGCAAACAACATGGGAAGTAGCAGTACTTCATTTAAACACTCAGCTATTTCTTGCACGTCTATGCTAGAGTTCAAGGTTTTTATACTTTCTCACACTGTTCTCTCTCTGGTCTCTCTGGCCTCAGACAGGCTGTATGCTACACCACCATACAGAAATGGTTATCTCACTCTCGTGCCTGAAAACCTTTAAGAGCTCCCCACTGTGGGGGAAAAAAATTCTATATTGCTGTCTCTCTCTCTCAATATATGCTGTAGAGACCAGGAATGGGTCATCAACTTACAAACAAACTTGAGTAGCAGCACAGATACAAGGAAGCTTTATGAGGATGGCAAGCTTGGACAGGAGGAGCAAATAGGACAAATGCCAAGCTCAGGAGAGATGTATGAAGCAACATGAGATAGGCCAGTCAAGAACTTAACGCTGAAGATGCTTCTTGGAACTGAAGTGTATGGAAAGCAGATCTAGAACTGGAATCCCTTTAACATGGGCCTAGAATATCTCAACGTGTGAAATATTTACATGTGAAGAGTCACTCTAAAGTTTGTTTTGCTTAATATTTTTAAGCTTCTGCTTTTCCCAGCTTACTTGCACAAATTATTTGCACTATTTTTCAAGGCAGCCTTTCCTAAGTGAATGCAAAATCAGGACCTGATCAAGTTATACATTAGTCAATCAAAAGTATCCATTGCGAATCTATTAAAAAAGTGACCAGCACACGAGAGAAATCTTGAAGGTAGTCATTAGAAAATAGAATCAGGGAAATTTGAACCAATATGGTTTTACTATATTGTCTTATCATCTTATTGGATATAAAAAATATTTTTTAAAATCCTAGAAAACTATCAAATTGTTCAATAAGTAGACTACCTTTAAAATATTTTAAAGCTTAAGGGCATTCCTTAGTTTCCACACGGCAACGTATTTACAAATACAAAGTACAAAACATCAGCTATTCATTTTGCCTAGCTGGGACAAAGGGCACTGAATATTAAAGCTTCAAAAATGGTCGTTTGAATTGTATTATGACTATGCAAACCAGAGGAGCTTGGCTAAACATGAAAAATGCAAAATGCTTTTCATTTCTTGTTCCTTTACTCAAACTCTAAGATGAAGGCAAAGATAGAAAGAAAGATATCTAATGTCTCTTTCCCATTTCCTTTTCATATACCCTAAAATATGGTGGACCCTAATTCTGCTAGAGTAATGCCTCCCATCTCTGGATACAATACTTACCTAATTGGGAATTTATTTCAGTGACAATTAAAAAACAATCTATTCCATATGGAACCTAATTTTCCTGAAATAAGGTTGACATAAACCTTTGATTGTGAGTATACTGGGGAGGTAGGGGGTAAGGAGGAATTAAATTACTTCTTTGTGCAAACATAGGACTGCACTCCCTGAAATAATCTTATAATATTTGAAGACTGGTATAGCCCTGCAAGATAGGTTTTAAAGATTAGGAAAATAAGGCTCAGAGATGGAACTACTAGTCCACATGGAAGACACAGTTCATAGAAGGCCCAGTCAAAACCAGAATTCAAATCCTTGACTCCCTGCACAGTATGCTTTTATATCATATATGGTAGGAAATGCATTTTCTCAAATGTATTCATGCATTCCCTCATGCATTCATTCAAACAAATATTTATTAAGTAGTGATTTAGTCTTTAGTAGTACCTACTGAATGTCAGACACTGCACAGGAGATATAGCAGTAAACAAGTCATATAATAATCCCTGACCTTATAGACTACATTTAGGCGAAGACAGAAAATAAACAAGAGAAATAAGTAAAATATATAATAACTTCATTGGTGGAAGTACTACGAAGAAAAATAAAGCAAGAAGAGAGCCAAGGCACAAAGCAAAGGGAGACTGTAAGTTTAAATAGCTTGGTTAGAATAGCCACACTGGCAATGGCATTTGAACAAAGACTTAAAGGAAATGAGAGACTGGACATGTGGATATCCACCAGAAGAGCATTTTGGGAAGGAAAACAAGTGCAGAAGCCCTGAGTTGAGAGTGTATTTAGCATATTCAAGGAAAAGCAAGCAGAGTCGTGGTTGGAGCAAGGGGCAAGGCAGATAGTATAGCAGATTAGGCCACATTGTGTAGGACTTGTCTGGTTTTCATTCTAGGTGAGGTTGGAAGCCAGTGGAGAGTTTTCTTGTTTTTTTGCTTTTTTTTTTTAAAAGTTGAATCTTTTGTGGTTATACATCATTTCATAGTGGAGGTTTTTTTAAAAATTTTATTTATTTATTTTTGGCTGCGTTGGGTCTTCACTGCGGAGCGCAAGCTTTCTCTAGTTGTGGCGAGCGGGGGCTACTCTTCATTGCGGTGCGTGGGCTTCTCATTGTGGAGGCTTCTCTTGTTGAGGAGCATAGGCTCTAGGTGCGCAGACTTCAGTAATTGCACCACGCGAGCCCTAGAGTGCATGAGCTTCTGTAGTTGTGGCGTGTGGGCTCAGTAGTGGTGGCGCATGGGCTCTAGGGTGTGTGGGCTTCAGTAGTTGTGGTGTGCGGGCTCAGTAGTTGTGGCACACGGACTTGGTTGCTCTGCGGCATGTGAGATCTTCCCGGACCAGGGATAGAATCTGTGTCCCCTGCATTGGCAGGCAGATTCTTAACCACTGCACCACCAGGGAAGTCCCTGCCAGTGGAGAGTTTTGAGCAGGAGATTGACAGGATGTAAATTACATTATAGTTGTATCATGTTGGCTGCTCTTTGAGAATAATCTGGACATGCAATGGTAGAAGAAAGAAAACTGGTTAGAAATTATCAACAATAATCAAGGTGAAATGTGGGAGAGGCCAGAGTTACAGAAGAGAAAGTGTTGATAAGTGGTTAATTCTGGAGAGATTTTGAAGGTTGAGTCAACAGTATTTCTTGGACGTTTGGGTATGGGTATGAGAAGTGAGGAAAGGAGTCAAGGGTGATTCCAAAGTTTTTATCTGAGCAGCTAAATGAGGGAGTTTTCATTTACTGAAATGGGGAAGGCTGTATGAGTAACAGATTTGTGAATAGACCAGAGAATTCCGTTTTAGACATGCTGAGTTTGAGGTAGCATCTAAGACATCCAGATAGAGATCAAGAAGGGAGTAGTATGTACAAGTCTCGAGTTCAGGCAGGAGGTCTGGACTGGAGATATAAATTTAGGGGATCAGTAGCTTATACGTGATATTCAAGCTCAAAGACTGAATAAGGTCACCAGGGGAGCGATTATGGATAGAGAAGAGGCCAGAGGACTGAGCTCAGAAGCACTCCAATGTTTAGAGATTAGAAAAATGAGAAAGAACAGTCAGTGGAATGCAAGATTAACTATTTCAAATGCTGCTGCTGGCTTAACTGAAATAAGGATTGAAAACTGGCCACTGCATTTAGCAATGAGGATATCATTGGCCATCTGATCAAGTGCAGTGTCAGTGGAATTCTGGTTTGCCTGAGAGGAGTGGGTTCAGGAGTGAGGGGTGGGGGAAAGGAGTGGGAGATGGACAAGTGTCAGTTCCTATGCATTTGCCTTGATATTTCTACATGGTTGTTAAGTATAAAAAGTGTTTTAGAAATTATAACAATAACTTTTTATTGAATGCCCTTTCTATTATAGGCCCTGCGCTATGCACTTTATACATTTAAAAAAGAATAATTCCTTGCAACAAAATGTAGTTTACAAATGAGCAAAGTGATGATTAAAGAGGTTAAGTAACTTTCCCAAGGTCCCATGTTTGGTAAGCAGCAGAGTTGGAATTTGAATTTAGGTCTGTTTGACTCCAACCCTTCATCCTTAATCTCTGTGTTATGTTGCCTTTAAATATTACATAGCCATGTTACATAGCCAATTAACTATTAAAAAGCCACATAATACTGATTCTTTCCTGGGGTTAAATACAAACCTGGAAGAAAGAATCCAGAAAGGTAAAGGAAGCTCCTCTCTCCTTGTTGCTTAAGGTATTCTTAGCCTCTTGCAGGCATACCAGGCAGAACTGAACAGGGTTGTACATCATTTCAGCTGTCAGCCAACTCCCAGCAGGTCACTATACATGAAGCCCTCTTCAATATAAAATGGCTTGATAAACCAATTTTAGCAATATGGTTAAATTCAAATAACAACTTCCATTGGAAACAATTCATCCCTATGGCCATTAATGAAAAAGGAGAACCGTGGGATGTCTATAAGCCCAATAAGCCAAATATAAAGAAAGAAAGTAGTTTGCTTTCTTATCTGATGTCTATTTGCATGAAAAACAATGATATGCCTCAGCAGAGGAGGGTTTGTGGTAAACTGGGAAGAACAAATCTCATAATACCCTGTAGGCCCACTCCCTGTCCACACCCTCCATTCCATTTCGACTGGTATTTTAATTTACCCTCAGACTCAGCTATTGAACCTTCTGGCTTGGGCCCAGTGGCATAAGAGGAAGGTAGCATCAAACAGAATTGTGATGGAACTCCACATGGCTATTAACAGAAACGCCTAAGTATCATAACTGTCTCTGTTCTGAAAGCCTGAGTTTTATAATTCTGTTATATCTTGGCCCAAAATGAAAGAAAGAAAAATGTTAAAGTATCAATTAGACGTTTGTTAGGAACTAGTAAAGAAAATTATACCAGCTAGCTTTGAATTTTTTTGTGTGGTATTAGGGGAAAAAAAGCCCACTGCAATTCAATATGATAATCACGTATTAAGACAAGAAAAACAGAAGAGGGCTTCCCTGGTGGCGCAGTGGTTAAGAATATGCCTGCCAATGCAGGGGACACAGGTCGAGCCGTGGTCTGGGAAGATACCACATGCCACGGAGCAACTAAGCCTGTGAGCCACAACTACTGAGCCTGAGCTCTAGAGCCTGTGAGCCACAACTACTGAAGCCCGCGCACCTAGAGCCCATGCTCCACAACAAGAGAAGCCACCGCAATGAGAAGCCCGCGCACTGCAACAAAGAGTAGCCCCTGCTCGTTGCAACTAGAGAAAGCCCGCACACAGCAGTGGAGACCCAATACAGCCAAAAATAAATAAACAAAATAAATATTTATAAAAAAAGAAAAGAAAAACAGAAGAGCTAGTGAAAACATTTGGGGAGTTCTGAAAAGTTTACAATACATTACATTACATTTTGTTTACCTTTTCATTGCTACGCTGAGTGTCATGAAAGTATTTCCCTGACTTACCTGGATGCTCCAGCATATACAGAGCTGGGCAGGAATTTTTTCATACTTCTTTGCCAGCTAGAGAACATTTGGATGAATCAAGACCTCCCCTCTGGCTAATGGTCAGTAGTCTTCCAAAATCTGTTTACTTTATAAAAACAATCTGGTAGCTTTTGAGGTCTTGAGAAAGGATAAAATGCAACCTGTTAGGACTCGGGGAGGAGGGAGAGGAATTCTTGAAATATAAAGATTCGTCATATTTATAAGTTACCGATTTCACAGTTTAATGTGAGAAAAGGCAAAATGCAACTATTATGATTTAGTTAAAATAACAGATTACATTTACGCTTAGCTGAGGCGGTTCAGGAAAATGTGCACAGAGCCCTCTGACATAAGACTTCCTCTTACTCCGATGTCCTCGCTAACCCCCCCGCTCTAAAGCAAGACACCCGTTGACCTCATTTGTTTCCAAAATGGCTAGTTTTAAAAAATGAAACTGTTTCTCATTGAAAACTTTTTACTATATAGCTACATAATAAAAACTCAACCATCAACGTACATAAAATATATACACGCAGTGAATTCAACTTAAGAAAATTTCCCAAAATATTCATATAGGTTGTTTGGGACTAGACAGACAAAACAATAGCTAATTGAATTTTTCCCTTTCACCTAATTGTTTTTGGTCTTGGAAAGACATAGGCAGAGCTTGGCTAAACACCAGTCATTTATTTTCTATAGCTACAAAGAATTCACCATGCCCAGAGTGTGCTAGAATAAACAAGTTCAAATTGACATTAGAAATAATGCTACTAGTGATAGCATTTTAGCTGGAGAAAAAACTTTCTGGGATTCTCCAAAATTGTCTATAGAAAAAGAAGAACTGAAAAATGCGATGAAATGGAGTTTGTCAGATACATAGCACATAGGTTGAAAAAAGATCATGGACACAAGCTTATATAAAACAAGAAAATGAAACTACTTATAATAAATGAAAGAAAAGAAAAGACACGGTCATACCTGAATTAAGATCTCTACTTCTTTTTTTTTTTTTTTTTTTGTGGTATGTGGGCCTCCCTCTGCTGTGGCCTCTCCCGTTGCGGAGGACAGGCTCCGGACGCGCAGGCTCAGCGGCCATGGCTCACGGGTCCAGCCGCTCCGCGGCATGTGGGATCCTCCCCGACCGGGGCGCGAACCCGGTTCCCCTGCATCCGCAGGCGGACGCGCAACCGCTGCACCACCAGGGAAGCCCAAGAGCTCTACTTCTTGATGTCATATATATAAAATCAAATCTCACACTTAAATATGCTAGAGGACTAAATAACTGGTTGTCTTCTGCTTTGCTCTAAACCGAAGACAGTGTACAGTAGTTGGGGAAAAGCTTGTAATTACTGTTTCTTTTCTTTATAGAATACAGCTCATTTCTTTTCACTTCTCAGGAAAAAAGGTACCAGATTTTTTTAGGACTTTTTCCTCATCCCTCACCTCATCCCTAGACCCAGTTTAAGCCTTAATCCTTATCCCTTCAAAGAGTACAGCATTTCAATTCATTTCAAAGCATTGGATTGGTGCTGATGAGAGTAGGACCAAAATAAAAAAGAGATTAGCTATGCTGAGAAATGTCCATTGTAAGTTCTGCAAGAACAGTGAACCAACCAGCCAGCATATATTGAAGTTGCTTACCTCTGTTTACAGGAAATTGTACAAAGCACGGTACTGGAACAGAAGGGAATGGGGCATATGTCATAGACTTTGAAGATGGAGAAAAAATTTCTGTGTAAAATAAATTAAGGACCCTCCAAAGAAAATAAAAATTAATACATTCAAATATACATGCTTCACACATACACATAAACTGAGCAAATAAAAAAACTCCCTAAAACCTAATTTGAAAATACTATAAAACCTTATTTTGGCAGTTACAGTGTTCTATTCCTCTAAAAGAGTGATAATAAGTTTTATGCTATGCCCATGACAGCAAAGACAATTAATTGTTCCAAAGATCTGACCACTAAACAGTTTTTTAAAATATGAAAATAATTACATCAGCGTAGGGACTCTGGAAAATTTCTTCTCTGGTAATAAGGTCAGATAGACATTTCCTGTTTCACATTTCTAGTACACTTTGTCTTTTATACAATAATAGTATGAAACAATAGTTTGGCATGAGTTCAATGCATACTAAGAAATGCCCTGGCCCTTGAAGGCTGGGATGAGTCAGCCTCAAATGGCAAAAATCTCAATGACGACAAGAAAGGCAGACTGTCTGGGGTGTGGTGGCCCTAGAGAATAAGATTCAAGGAGCCAACCCATCTAGACTTCAATCTTTGATGTTTCTTGACCAGTGAAGAGCTCTTATGTTTAACAGCTACATGTGCACAGCATTTAGGCTTGTGTCTACATAACCTGGCTTTTTTTTTTTTTTAATTGCTTGCAAGGCAAACCTGCAATACAGAAAAAGAATGAGTTGGCATTTCCTCCTAGATTGTTAACCCAGATTGGCCATTGCTTCCATTACTCAACCTCCTGCTCTTGCTTTAAACAATCCAGGTGACAATGAGCTCTTTCCTACCCTTCACCAAACCTTGCCACCAACTGGGAATCCTTACCCTGTATCCATGGGCCTTTCTTACCACTATTTGAACAACATGAGACAAAGCCACCCAGCACTGGGCCCCTCAGAAACTTGGTAATTCACACACCCATCTTCCCTGATGCCAAACTGGGATCCTCAGTACATGCTGGCATCAAACAGCTCGTGCCAACTTGAGAATATTCAGGCCAGTCATTTCCAATGATATCGCTCATCTCTAATCTTCTGTTACTCAGTTATGGAAAGTAGATGAAGAAAGCATTCTAAAATAAATCAGAGGATGCAAGTTAACAATGGGACAAGCATACAGGTTAGGAGGGGCAGAATCTGAGCTGAGAAGTTACAAGCCAGAAGGAATGACAATGGAGGAAAAGGGTAGGCAACTGGGAGGAGGTTGCCTTTCTTCCAGTGCCAGAGAATGATAGGGGTGAGAAAGCTGGAGGTCCTCCTTGACCAAGCCTTCTCCTTCACTCTCCACACCCAACTCACCATCAAGTCTTCCTTGTTTTTTACTACAAGCGATAAAACCCCTGCTGTTTTCTTTTTCCCCCAAATAATAAAGTTTTATTTACTTATAAATAATACATATCTATTTTTAAATTTTAAAACAATATAAAAAGAGAAAAAAAACTAACAATCATCTCTAACCCTACTACCCAGAAATAAGCACAGTTTTAATATGTAGTGGAAAATCCTTATAGATATCTCTATACACACACGTGCACACTCCTGAACACACATACAATTTTATAGAAAGTGAGGCATGTTATACAAGGAGTTGGGTAACATTCTGTTTTCACTTAACAGGTCACAGGTATCTTTCTATTTCATAAGTATAGTTATACACAATCATTTTTAATGGTTACATAATGTTCCATTGATGGAGATATGTCATAATTTATTTAACAAATCTTTCATTGAAGGAAATTTTTTTCAATTTTGACTGTTATGACAGCACTGATACTAATACCTTGTATATATATATGTGCTATTATGAGAGTTTCTTTACTAATCTGATAATGAAAAATAGCTCCTGCTCTTTTATTTCTACTTTTTGATCTTTGGTGAGGTTTTAGCACTTTGTAGGCCAATTATATTCTTTGATGCATTGCTGTGTCCATTTTTTCTGTCAGAAAGCTTTTTATCTTATTGAGGCATAAGACCTCTTTGACTATTAGGACTATCAACCCTCTTATCTTTCATATCATTCATGTGTCACAAGTTTGTTAGTTTGTTTTCCAATTTGTCCCTTGCTTTACAAACAATTTTATTATGTTTTTTGCTGAAGTATTTAATTTTTACTTAGTCAAATTTCTTTCTTGGTTTAGTCCTGCTGATTTAATTTCCTACTATTCCTACCAGCACTAACTGAAATCAGATGCTTTATCATCTTTCACCCAGATAACTATAAAAATCTGAACTATTCTCCCTGATCTCTGTCTCCTGGAATCTACACTCCACACAGCTGTCAGAGAGTTCTTTTTAAAATGAAAATCTGGCCAGGTCATTCTTTTGTCTAAGACTGTTCTGTGGTGTGTGTCTCAAGTTGGGTATTTGTATGGCTTTTCCAAGAGTCAATAAAATAACAACTAACCATGGCAAATATTCCTGAAGCATTATTTATTTGCGAAGTTTTTTTGAAGAAAGAAAGCACATTATTCTTATTTTAAGAAAAACACAAATATGGAGCAGGATGCAAAATTCAAATGAATTTTTAAGATAAGCAAGAAGGTTTCAAAAACATATTAGTATTTAGGTGGAAATATTTCAAAAGCAATGGATATAGAGGATAACTCTTTAGTGCCTTAATATGTGTGGCAAGGAGTGCCTTGCCTTCACCAAAATCCATTGCCCTTTCCCAATTTGGTTGTCACATATCCTCTGATCACATAGATTTCCAAGCCTCCTTTGAGGTTAGGTGTGACTGTGTGATTGAATTCTGGCCCATGAAGATGGAAGAAATTACTGTGATCATACAATTTATTGTCCAAATCAGGACACTGTTGAGAGTGCGAGAAGACACTATTAATTGTTGTTCTAGGAATTCAAGCATAAATTGGGGCATCTGATCACCATGGGGAGAAGTGAAGTATGTCACCCCAAGGTGAGCCCAGGCCTAACTCCCCCCTCTCTTCTGCAGTCTGTTGACAGATGTGGAACATTCTAGTAGAAGATTCAGTGTCCTGGATTCACGTGGAATGCTTGCACTAAACTATTCCGAGAGTGAGAACACCACTTTCAGCATTTCAAACCACTGTAGGTGACAGCAGTTCTTATCCTGACCAGTGCAACGTGGAACACAAAGATTTCTGTGAAATGGCCTTTCCCTAGCTCTCCAGCCTTACCTTTCATCATTCTCTAGCTTGAATTTAAGCTCTAGCAAACGGAACTGCTTGCTCATACATTTTTAAATACCTATGTATATGTCAGTCTCTCTCACTAATCAGGGAACCCCTTGATGGCAAAAACTTAGCCTTAATTATCTGTGTAGCAAGTCACTAACTGGCACACAATACATTTCATGAATATCTGTGGAGTGAAGAAATATTTAGCCAAGTAAGAAGTAAATCTTTCAACAGTGGCTATTTCATGACCAGAACTAAAACTATCAGAACTATATACCACATGGAAGATCTTATATCTGCAAAGACATATATTCAAATACAACATTTTGGAAAAATGATCTACATACTTTTATAGCCCTAAAATATGAATGCAAAAATATTCTTCCTTTTAGCCTTCCGTGTTTCTTTATCTTCGCCTCATCCTGGCCCACCCCCCAGCCCTCCCCCCCTTATACAAACACAGACACACACATATTCTTTCATTTCCTGGGGGAATTTTTGACTTAATTAACGATAGTAGAATAAGTTTGAAGAAAAAGAAAGATTTTAAGTTCAGATCCTAATGCTGTTCAACAATCCCTACGTGAGGTGCTTTTGCTCAGCAGGGGGATTTATCTCTCCTGCTTTCCAAGATGATTAAGAGTTGATGTACAATTGACGATGATGTACACTAGAGCATGTTATCAACTCAAGAAAGGGGCTTTGCCTGCGTGATTTAATTAACATTAACGATAGTTAATCTGCACACACACAGCATAATGTCCTCTTAGCTCTAAGAAGGGGAAGGGCTTTCACCAGCTAGATTATGAAATATTGATTAATTCATGTATGCTGACATCCATCTAAAAATCGAATCATTCAACCTGTCACTTCTCCCCCTATCCACATACAAAAACATGATGGCAGTCCTGAGAAGAACAAAGGGAGTGATGAGGGTGTGAAAATGAGGAAGAAGCATAAGAGCAGAGAAAGAGAAACATTGCAAATGAAATATGTCAGGCTACAACCACAGACACACAACATCCACACGCAATCACACATACACACACACACAAAACACCCACTCTACTAATTAATGCAGCTTTGCTTTCACACCAAATATTGGGGAAACATTAATTCGAGAGAAATCTCGTTAATCCATTTCCCAGTTCGTTATTTATGCATCAATGCCAAGTTTTTGTTGGCCTGACATACGACAATCCTGTTCCAACGAAGATCTGATGCTGCACATTGCACAACAGTCACGGGGCTTTCCTGACTCTGTGGGATGGTATTCAGGATCTACTCAATTCACATGTTGTATATATTTGTGTCCTCTAATAAGTATTCTGTGATTATGAAATGTTCTTCAAGCTGACTACAATTGTTTCTTAGCTAATACTTCGTCCACCTCTGTCACAGGCACATTAGGAATTCTATTCAGCTGGAAAAAAGCAACACAACATTGTGAATGTGCTTAAAGCCACTGAATTGTACACTTAAAAATGGTTAAAGTGGTAAATTTAATGTGATATATATTTTACCACAATAAAAAAATTTTTAAGTGAAAGAGTATCTATAGATTTTTGAGAAAGTTATTCTAGGGAGTCTATAGATGTAAAACAAAACAAAAAAGTTTACAAGTTCTCAGACAGTCTTGAAAGACCTCAGAATGTATTTCCTCGTGTTCAGAGAAAATATTTTGAGATGAACTTCGGAATCCAGACAAACTCAAATGTGCTGTTTGCAAAGATTTGAGGAAAGCAAGGATGTTTAATGGCCTGATAAACAAGTATTAATTGAGCATCCACAAAATTCTTAACACTGTACTAGTTAATTTGGAGCTACCTATATTTAATTACATCTAGTCTCCTAACATATTATTCCCTATATTCCTTGCTCATTTCTTTGTCAATGTCTGGATGTCACAACTCCCTCTGACCCAAGTACAAGGAAATTTACTAGACTTGGAGTAGTGAGAAGGTAAAAGTTATGGGCTGCTTCCACTGATGGATAGCTTCACTTTTTCTACAGAGAATAAATCTCACTTTTGAGGAGTGCTTCAGATTCACAAAGCGCCTCATACTTAATAAACACGAGTGTCACCCTCTCAGTAGGGTGACAGTAAATGGCATCTAATACAGTAAACTTTTCTCAACCTTTGTATCAAGAGATCCAGTATTAAATGTTTTCAAATCCTATCTTCAAGGTACAAGCTGACTGACCCTGGAGTGTGCAAAGGAATTTTTAATCACTACCACACAACTGAATTCACTGCAATAGTTGTGTAGTATCAATCTGAGGTAGAATTCTGGCCAATAAATCAAAGTGAATTTTGAAACAAAGAAAAAATAGAGAAAGATTCAATAACGGCTCTAAGAATTATCTGATTCTTTGTCTAATTTTTCACCATGGAAATATTGGTAATTGACATTTTTATTTAAATAAAAGTAAGCCATTAATACCCAAAGACAGTTGCACACAACTGGTTGTTAAAATTTTAAGTCTTAATTTTATCTAGTGTATTTACTGAACAGGATAATTTACTTAAATTTTCTTCTTCATTTTATATCTGGTGGTATACATATTTATCCTATCAGCCTTCCAGTGAGCGGTTGACTGGGAGCAGTCCAGCCTGCAAGAGACCAAGGAAGAAGATAGGAGTGCTTCTTGCCCAGCACTATATAATGTGCGGAATGCGAGGGAAAACATCAAAGGCTATCTAAGGAGAGACTGATGAGAGAAATACCTCTCGGTGTCCAAATGTTCATCAAAGAAGGGGCTCTAAGTTGGTTAGTGAGATCCTTGCTAGGAAACCAAGTGGCTGGAGAACAAGATTCAGCAGTTGGTCCAAACGGCTGCATTTTTGTATGTTTCTTAGCATCCATGCTCTGTCAGAAGAGCCAGTTTGCCTGATAACGAGACCAAGAGGGCTGGAAATGATGGTGTTCAAATACCCTCCACATGGATCAACTAATGTTTATGTAGTATTTTATAAGTTTCCTAAGAAGGTTCTTGGGAAGAAGTTTCACATGTGTCTTCTCAACTGAACCTTGAATCAGGTAGTTATTAACATATCCACAATTTACAGATGAAGAAAGGACATGAAGAATGTGCCTCCACACTAGAAACAATATCTGGGGCTTGACCTCCACTCACCGAGTCACCTGGAAGCAAGGTCGTTTCTCCAGTAGGAGGAGCCAGGCTAAGGGTATATTGTCTGCTGACCCCCTACTGACTGGCTGGTCAGAGAAGCAGCAGTAACAGGAGTTGCACTCACGCTGATGGGATGATGGGATCCCAAGGTCTTGGTGAACATTTTGAGATCTCATTTCTCACCTAAGTGGTCCTAGAAGAAAGGCAGTGGGAAGTAATGGTCAAGTATGAAACTTCATTAAGTTGTTCTCTGATAAATCTCCAAATTATTTTTCAGTGAAAGATTAGAGAGCAATTTGGGCATATAACTCAGAAGCAATGAAAAGAGTTTAAGTAAATTTTCACTAAAAAAAAACCCAAAAAGTCCTCCTTGCAGAGCTATCTACATAAGTATATGCCTAAGACTTCTTAGGAAATGCATCTATAAAAATAAAAACTAGAGATTTTATTGATGTTGAACCTCTCTCATTCCAGCAAAAAGCAATAACTATTCATCAATAGATACACAAACTAATTGTAAAACGAAACAAAAGCCCCAAAACCAAAGCAAAAATAAGCAGAATTTTAAAAAGATTTTAAAGCCTAATTCACTTCACATTTATCTCATTGAGATGCATTTCTAATAAAATTATATTTACTCCCAAGAATGCAAGAATTCTTCAATATATGCAAACCAATCAATGTGATACACCATATTAACAAACTGAAGGATAAAAACCATATGATCAACTCAATAGATGCAGAAAAAGCTTTTGACAAAATTCAACACCCATTTATGATAAAAACTCTCCATAAAGTAGGTATAGAGGGAACCTACCTCAACATAATAAAGGCCATATATGACAAACCCTCAGCCAACATCATTCTCAATGGTGAAAAGCTGAAACTATTACTTCCAAGATAAGGAAAAAGACAAGGGTGCCCACTCTCACCACTATTATTCAATATAGTTTTGGAAGTCCTAGCCACAGCAATCAGAGAAGAAAAAGAAATAAAAGAAATCCAAATCAGAAAAGAAGAAGTAAAACTGTCACTATTTGCAGATGACATGATACTATACATAGAGAATACTAAAGATGCCACCAGAAAACTACTAGAGATAATCAATGAATTTGGTAGAGTAGCAGGATACAAAATTAATGCACAGAAATCTCTTCCATTCCTATACACTAACAATGAAAAATCTGAATGAAAAATTAAGGAACCACTCTCATTTACCATTGCAACAAAAACAATATAATACCTAGGAATAAACCTACCTACGGAGACAAAAGTCCTGCATGCAGAAAACTATAAGACACTGATGAAAGAAATCAAAGACCATACAAACAGATGGAGAGATATACCATGTTCTGAGATTAGAAGAATCCGCATTGTGAAAATGATATATTACCCAAAGCAATCTACAGATTCAATGCAATCCCTATCAAACTACCAATGGCATTTTACACAGAACTAGAACAAAAAATTTTACAATTTGTATGGAAACACAAAAGACCCCGAATAGCCAAAGCAACATTGAGACAGAAAAACGGAGCTGGAGGAATCAGGCTCCCTGACTTCAGACTATACTACAAAGCTACAGTAATCAAGACACTATGGTACTGGCACCGAAACAGAAATATAGATCAATGGAACAGGATAGAAAGCCCAGAGATAATCCACACACATATGGTCACCTTATCTTTGACAAAGGAGGCAACAATATACTATGAAGAAAAGACAGTCTCCTCAATAAGTGGTGCTGGGAAAACTGGACAGCTACATGTAAAAGAATGAAATTACAACACTCCCTAACACCATACACAAAAATAAACTCAAAATGGATTAAAGACCTAAATGTAAGACCGGGCACTATAAAACTCATAGAGGAAAACATAGGAAGAACACTTTTTGACATAAAGCACAGCAAGATATTTTTTGATCCACCTCCTAGAGTAATGGAAATAAAAACAAAAATAAACAAATGGGACCTAATGAAACTTAAAAGCTTTTGCACAGCAAAGGATACCATAAACAAGACCAAAAGACAACCCTCAGAATGGGTTCTCCAAAGATACACAGATTGCCAACAAACACATGAAAGTATCTCAACATCACTAATCATTAGAGAAATGCAAATCAAAACCACAATGAGGTATCACATCACACTGGTCAGAATGGCCAACATCAAAAAAATCTACAAACAATAAATGCTGGAAAGAGTGTGGAGAAAAAGGAACCCTCTTGCACTGTTGGTGGGAATGCAAATTGATATAGCCACTATGGAGTACAGTATGATGGTTCCTTAAAAAACTAAAAATAGAACTACCATATGACCTAACAATCCCACTACTGGACATATACCCTGAGAAAACTATAATTCAAAAAGAGACATGTACGGGCTTCCCTGGTGGCGCAGTGGTTGAGAATCCGCCTGCCGATGCAGGGGACACAGGTTCGTGCCCTGGTCCAGGAAGATCCCACATGCCGCGGAGCGGCTGGTCCCGTGAGCCATGGCTGCTGAGCCTGTGTGTCCGGAGCCTGTGCTCCGCAACAGGAGAGGCCACAACAGTGAGAGGCCCGCGTACCACAAAAAAAAAAAAAAAAAAAAAGAGACATGTACCCCAATGTTCATTGCAGCCCTATTTACAGTAGCCAGGACATGGAAGCAACCTAAATGTCCATCGACAGATGAATGGATAAAGAAGATGTGGCACATATCTACAATGGAATATTACTCAGCCATAAAAAGAAATGAAACTGAGTTATTTGTAGTGAGGTGGATGGACCTAGAGTCTGTCATACAGAGTGAAGTAAGTCAAAAAGAGAAAAACAAATACTGTAGGCTAACACATATACATGGAATCAGAAAAAAAAAAAGGTTCTAATGAGCCTAGTGGCAGGACAGGAATAAAGATGAGGACTCAGGGTGGGTGGGGAGGGGAAACTGGGATGAAGTGAGAGAGTGGCATTGACATATATACACTGCCAAATGTAAAATAGGTAGCTAGTGGAAGCAGCTGCATAGCACAGGGAGATAAGCTCATGCTTTATGACCACTTATAGGGTTGGGATAGGGAGGGTGGAAGGGAGGCATACGAGGTAGGGGATATGAGGATATATGTATACATATAGCTGATTCACTTTGTTATACAGCAAAAACTAACATGACATTGTAAAGCAATTACACTCCAATAAAGACCTTTTTTAAGAAATTATGTTTACTGTTAAGTCAAATCGTGGAATTTTTTATAAAAACATCTTTATTGGAGTATAATTGCTTTACAATGGTGTGTTAGTTGCTGCTGTACAACAAAGTGAATCAGCTATACATATACATATGTTCCCATATCTCCTCCCTCTTGCGTCTCCCTCCCACCCTTGTTATCCCACCCCTCTAGGTGGACACAAAGCACCGAGCTGATATCCCTGTGCTATGCGACTGCTTCCCACTAGCTATCTATTTTACAGTTGGTAGTATATATAAGTCCAGGCCACTCTCTCACTTTTTCCCAGCTTACCCTCCCCCCTCCCTGTGTCCTCAAGTCCATTCTCTATGTCTGCATCTTTATTCCTGTCCTGCCCCTAGGTTTTTCAGAACCATTTTTTTTTAAATTCCATATATATGTGTTAGCATACAGTATTTGTTTTTCTCTTTCTGACTTACTTCACTCTGTATGACAGACTCTAGGTCCATCCACCTCACTACAAATAACTCAATTTCGTTTCTTTTTATGGCTGAGTAATATTCCATTGTATATATGTACTACATCTTCTTTATCCATTCAAATCGTGTAATTTTTTTAACCAACTTTTAAAAATCAACTTATATTAATAGTAACTGTAATGGTGACTTATTCCAGAGAAGTTTGGACCTCATGTTTACAGGAAATTTTTTAATTTTTAAGGTTCAATTTATATAAATATTTTTGTTGAAGTGAAACACGAGAAGGTCATTAATAAACGATGTTAGAGAATAGACATATATTTTATTAGAATAAAATTACATGGATGAAGTGGAATGGAAACATAAGTTTAAGGGGAAAAATGATGTAAATATTTGTAAAGAAAGCTTAATGATTTATTTTTAAACGGATGTAGGAGTGTTAAATTGCTATGGTATTTAGATCACATTAGTTACTATTAAAAAAGTAACACAACATTTTAATTTTTAAGTAAAATATTTACATGAGAGAAATTATATCCTCTGAAACTATTTGCACTTACAGTAAAAATTTTCAGCTGTAACAATGTGCAAGAGGGACACATACTTCTTCAATATTCTATTAGGCTGTATGCGAATAGGAAAGTTTAAAGACCACTATGCTACAGGCACATATTGTTTGTCTAATATTTGTATAGGAAATGCAGATATTTCTAAAATCTGAAAAAGGCAGAAGATCGTATCCCGAGAGTACAAAATCATAGCGAGTTTTTACTAAAGCAAACATAACCTTCTGAAATATTTGTGTCTCAGCCAACACCTCCTACAGTTGTCTGCCTGGTTCTTCTACAACTACATCTTAGAACCTACTCGCCTGCTCATAATGCATATCAGGGAAGAAATAAGAATTTGGGAAGCTGATGTCACATAATACTATTAAGCCACACTGTGATAATTGATAATTCTCTTATATAATAACGGCACACACATACAAATGATCACATAATCCTCGACCCCCCCAGCATAACACACGTGGCTGACATGTAGGATTATATTAGTTTTCCAGGAGTTGCTCCTAATGACTAATCAGGAAGTTACTTAACCCTCATGGAATGGCATATACCTAAATAAAATAGGCTGACGTTGTACACAGGAACAGCAACACATAACACAGGATATGACCATCTCTTTGCATGTTTTAATTTATCTTTGGGGCAAAGTGACAATAAACTATCAAAGTTAAAATGGAGTCAAACTTTAATGAAAATTCAGGGATAAAAGTATTTAAAACAACTTTGCTGGGGCTATTAGAACATGGAGCTCTGCTCCAAAAGTGTTCGGAAAAAGCTTTACAATCTAAAAACACATCGAAACTCCCGAGTGTAAAACACTCTAAGCTAAATTATGGGAAAAGCCAATGTCGTATCAGCACCAAACAATCACCCAGCATCAGAATGAAAAGAAGGAAATGTTCTGAATAGCTTGCCAAGGCTAAAGAAAAGTAGAACAGTTGCCGAAGACAGATTGGTTGTAACAGACCAAAAGGATGCATTCTAATTTGTTACCACTTAAATTTTGAAATGGGTCATTATCTTCAAAGGGGTAAACATAGCTGCATTAGAGAAAAACAGAGAGGGGGAGGGAGGAAGGAAAAAGGGCTTAACAAGTAACAGTGAGAAATGCACTTTAAGTTTTAGGTTTCTTCCAATCAATACATCCTATAATGCATTACAGGTGTATGAATGCTATGTTTTCCCCGTTTAATTTTTGCTGTGAGATAAAGATAGGTTAAGTGTAAAAACAGTAGATCTGGGCACCCCCATATTAAATAAGTGATTGACAACGTATCTCTTATATAGTCTTTAGTAATCCATTTTAATCGCTTTTAACAACTTGACTGCTTGAGTATTTAACGGAAGAATTTTTAAGCAAAATTACTTGACAATTTAATATAAAGCAGTGGTTCCTAACCTCTTTGAGTAGGATAATTTTTAAGCTTATCATAAGGGAAAATTTCAAAAAACATAAAGTTAAAAGGAAAGCTAGTCTAAATCTCCATGTATAACAATTATCAACTCATAACCAATCTTATTTCATCTATAATCCACCTACTTATTCCAACCCATATTATTTTTGAAGCAGATACAAATTATGAGATGATTTACTTTTGTTTCTAACGTAAAATGTTTGAGGGCCCTCCCCTCAAACAGTTGGCCCCCCCCACTTCAGTGGTTGCATTTTTAATAATACTTGATTAAGAAAATCTACATGTACATATGGATTATTGCCCACTCCACTCCTGCTTCTTTGCTATGACTCTGTGCCACCCTCCCCATCACAAGGTTCTGTGGGCCACGGTGGGGAAACTCCTGGCATAATGAAAATAGCTGGTAACATCACTTAGAAATGTGCTTATTTATTAGCGCCTTTACATATACTCACAACACAAATACAGCTTATGCAATTTTATTTCTCAGGAATATACTTGTCACTACGGGTTTATAAGCAGATTGGGAAAGATAGTATTAGAATTAACAACACTTTCTTTCCTCTTTAGCCACCAAACTGATCATTTCTCTGCTAACATAGAAACAAAGAGCTAACACAGGCCGCTGCTTTTTATTTATTTTTTTATTTTTTATTTATTTTTTTTTTTGCGGTATGCGGGCCTCCCTCTGCTGCGGCCTCTCCCGTTGCGGAGCACAGGCTCCGGACGCGCAGGCTCAGCGGCCATGGCTCGCGGGCCCAGCCGCTCCGCGGCATGTGGGATCCTCCGGGATCCTCCCAGACCGGGGCGCGAACCCGGTTCCCCTGCATCAGCAGGCGGACGCGCAACCACTGCGCCACCAGGGAAGCCCCGGCCGCTGCTTTTTAAAAGTTGTTGGGCTTCCCTGGTGGCGCAGTGGTTGAGAGTCTGCGTGCCAATGCAGGGGAGACGGGTTTCATGCCCCGGTCTGGGAAGATCCCACGTGCCGCGGAGCGGCTAGGCCCGTGAGCCATGGCCGCTGAGCCTGCGCGTCCGGAGCCTGTGCTCCGCAACGGGAGAGGCCACAACAGTGAGAGGCCCGCGTACCGCCAAAAAAAAAAAAAAAAAAAGTTGTTATTCCCTAACAGCTCTTTAGGGGCTTTTATGACCTTGACATTACCTATGAAAAAAAGTCCAGATTTTTGTGGGCTGCAAATCCTTGCGCAATACAGCTTGAGAACTGTCATACTTATTGGCAGTCTCCCAGAGAAGCTAAGGAATAAATGAGCAAAGGCTGCGTTCACACGTTTGGAAATGACAATAGCACACTGGAGGCCTTGATATACCCGTACATTTATTTTCTTTATATAAAAGACCAATATCCAATGCTATTAGCCAGAACTTCTCTTACATATGAAATTCACTTTTGTAGGAAGAAAGAAAAAGAAAAAAAAAGCTTCTTTTTTCTCTGTATAAGAGAGATAATTTCTTTAGTTTCTTTGGTAAGTGGCTCTAAAAAAATCTTTCCTGATTTCTGCTCAGTGCATACATGTAATACTGATGAATGCTAATGGGGTTCACATATTTAAAAGAGTGCACTCAATCTCATGATTATAAATACCATTCCGAAAGTGTGTGACTGGATTTTATTGGTATGAATTTAATCCAGGTCAATTTTAAACTCCTAAACTTTTATGTCTAAATGAACCGAATTATCTCCATTAAGTCATACTTGACATTGATTGTGGCTATATAAAGAGAAAAGTTATAGTATTGTTCATTTACACTTTATTAGAGAAAAGCAATCATTTCCACTTGAATTCTCTTCCTAGTTTCATGGAATATCCTGTTTTGTAATTATAAATTTCTGAAAAAATATGTCATCACTTGAAGATTCCAATTGTGGCTTTATTTTTCTAAACATGTCCATTATGGAGCTGAGCAAATAGAATATATTAGATAACAAAATCTTGCTTACATAGTAAAATGTTTTTCTAAAACATAGCTCAAACATGAAATAAGACAATATAGTTTTCAACCAGGGAAATTATTATCTGCTGCATATGTACCGTACTAATTAGATTATGCCTAAATCCTGGTAGTTTGCATAATTGTACTTAATTTGCCAGAAGGGTCAACTTATAGCATTGGACCTCTACGAAGAGGTAATGCTTCTTAGTCAGCAAAGCATATCACGTCCTAAAGAAACTGAAATGTATTTGTAACTTTAGAGTAATAAAATGTAGTCTTCTCAGAGGCCCAATTTGAATAGAAATCCCCCCAGAAATGTACCTGGTTAAATATATATAATCATGAAATATGGTTAAACATTGGTTAGAAGCTCATTTATTTCATCCCTTCCAGTTTAGTGTCAATTTGTTAAATGTATTTTCTGGTCGTTTCACTAAACTATCATTAAAATGTAAAATTTCAGACCTTGAACTTCTGCCTATCACTTCTTTCTTATTATATTTCCTTCTTCTTCTGGGTTTAACATGTTTTCTCTATATTAAATAATTGTTTTCGCTCCTCACCACCACCCCTCAGAAATAGGGCACTCTTATTAACAAACTTGCTATGTTAGAAAAAGGAAAAGGCAACTGAGGAAGAACGCTTGCAATTTATTTATAAGGGAGAAAAGGAGATCACCAAAATAGTGTAAGAAGTAAAAAATTTGCTGTATAAGAATCTGAAGATGTTCTGAAAAAACAGTATTCTTTCAGATTTCATTGGAAGTTACTTTACTCTTAGACAAAAGGTATCCAGGCAAATTTTTTGGTATTTGGTATTTTCAGTGGCTTTGGCCTACTCTGAGCTACTTGGTATTCCACCAGGTTTGTTCTTGGCTGGTGTAACCCTTATCAAAAGCAGTGAAGTATTCAAACATAGATTATCACCAGAATCACTCAAGACGCCTTTGACAAAATACACGTTTCCAGAGAACCAGCCTAGATTTATTGAATGGGAATCTTAGAGGTGGGGTTCTGGAGGTAGGGTGAGGCAGAACATAAGAATCAGAATTTTTTAAAAAGTTCCCCAGAGGATTTTTTAAAAGAAGCTTCACTGAGATGTAATTTACCTACCATTTACCTATTTAAGAATACATTTCAATGGTTTTTTAGTGTATTCACAGATATGTGTGATCATCATCACTGTCAATCTTAGACCATTTTTATCATATCTAAGAAAACTCTTCAGCTATTCTCCTACTATCCTCCCATCCCCATCATTCCTGACTCTATAGATTTCCCTATACTGGAATTTCATACAAATAGATTCATACAATCTGTGATCTTGTATGACTGGCTTCTTTCCCTTAGGAAAATGTTTTCAAGGTCCAACCAAATTGTTGTCTGTATTAGTACTTCATACCTTTTTATAGCCAAACAATATTTCATTGTATGGGTATATCGCATTTTGTTTATGGACAGTTGGGTTCTTAGAAGATTTAATCATTAGCCATATTTGGTAACTAATGATCAAGTGTTGATCTCAGAGCAGTTTCAAGCTCTCCTCACAAAGCAGCACTGGGTCCTAAACTGCAGGGAGGGAAGAGAAGCATGGCTGGAAAAGCAAGGCTTCAAACGGAATTGGCTCTGCACTTCTTAGTCATATGACCTGGGCAGTGTCTTTAATTCTCTCCACTTCCTTTTCCTCCTTTGTAAAACAGGAAAAATGATTTCTCCTTCATAGAATTGTTATGAGGATACATGAGACAATTGAGTAAAGTGCTTAAAATTGCCTGGCACACGGGTATTTTACACATGACTGCTATTATTCTTATTTTCTTTGTTGAATTAATACAAAACAGCCATTTATATACAGAGTTATAGAAGCTGGATAGGTTATTTCCATCTAGAAAATGAATTATTATGAATAAAATAAGCAAGGCTTCCCTAGTGTCCCAGTGGTAAAGAATCCGCCTGCCAATACAGGGGACATGTGTTCGATCCCTGGTCCGGGAAGATCCCACATGTTGTGGAGCAACTAAGCCCGTTAGCCACAACTACTGAGCCTGCACTCTAGAGCCCACAAGCCACAACTACTGAGCACGTGTGCCACAACTACTGAAGCCCACTGCACCTAGAGCCAGTGCTCTGCAACAAGAGAAGCCACTGAAATGAGAAGCCCGTGCACCGCAACAAAGAGTAGCCCCCGCTTGCCGCAACTAGAGAAAGCCCACGTGCAGCAACGAAGACCCAACGCAGCCAAAAATAAATAAATAAATATTTAAAAAATAAATAAGTAAAATAAATAAATAAATAAAATAAGCCTCTCTAAGTTATTAGAGAGTAAAAACACAGATTGGATGATGCAATTTCTTGACTTTTTTAAACTAAAGTAAAAGTAATAATAAAAGTCCACATTTTCATTTGGAAAAAAAATAGTTGCTTCTACTTAAGAGTACAAATCAGATTTTTATTGTTTCATTGCATTTTCAAAATCCATATATTTTGTATACTCTGCGAATCTTCTGAAAGTTCTACCCATGTAAGTGCATGTATGTATATGTGTACACACACACACACGTGAACACACATATAATTATAGTTAACACTTACTGAACTCTTTATATATGCCAGGCAATGTACTTTATGTGCATTAATATACTTAACCCTGCCCACAACTTTACATGATCAGCTAAGGAAATTGAAGCATAGGATAGTCAAGAATCTTGCTCTGGATCATAAGGCAGGTAAGTAGCAGAGCCCAAGCTCTTAACCATGACATTTGTAATAGTTTTTCCTCCACGTGTTTGTATATAAGATAATGGAATAGATATTGTTCATGAACTACAGAATGATGTTTATTACAGCTTGAAGCAGTCTTTAGCAGGTACTAGTGAAATCCACCCTATACTGTTGCACTTCGAACACCGTTTAAAGATCAAACCAAAGCTAAGTAGCATTGTGAAGTTTACTGGTTTTCAAATTGAGTTCTGTGCTGCCCCTTCACAGAGACCCAGGGATTCAGGAAGGAAGGGGCTCTAGGCTTCACACTCTGATTCATCAGAGCAGTTCTTTTTTTATCTATTTGGTCTATTTTCATGTCAGCTTTGATCTATTTGGCTTATTTTCATTTCAATAATAAGTTACTTGACAGGAAAGAAAAGTTTCGAAAATCACCGGTATAGTTGAAAAAGCTTGAGTTTTGGAGGCAGACAGTCCTGATTCTGAATCTCAGTTATACTACTGCCATCCCAGGTGTAGAATTTTGGTTTAAATATTTAACCATTCTGGACTTCAGTTTCTACATCTGTCAAACAGGGAGAGGGCTATCTATGCCACGTGCTAGGCAAAGGGTAAATAAAATGTGAGTAGAATAGTGCCTGATACATAATGGTTCTATAAATCAATTCCCTCCCCATTTATTATAATTATTTCTTTATTCCCCATTACTCTGCAGGGTCTTTATATTCTTTTTACCTAATAAGGGGCTAGCTCAAAACCCTCAATGAATGTTTATTGAATGGAAGCAAATGTGATAGGATACTAGAATGAAATAGTTAGGGTCAATATTGAGGTTAGAAGTGGATTATAAAGAGCTTTGAATGCTATGCTAAAATTTTAAACTGAAAATTTTGAAAGGTAGAGCTGTGATAGTATTTACTTTTTAGCAAAGCAGATAATTTTAGTGCAGTGATTCTTAACAGAAGGTGCTGGTTATAGTTCAGCTAAATAGTTAGAAGTGTGGAATCTGAGTTCAAATAACATCTCTCTCACTATCCGTGTTTGGCTGATAAACTGTAACAAATACGATTTTAACTAAATGGGCTATGATTCCATGAGTAAGTTTAGATTTTCTTCTATAAAGAATTTTCTTGAAATAACATTTGCTGCAACAAAATCTGAACTATAATATTCATTCAGTTCCATAATATCCAGTATCAGATTATAATTGCCTTGTTTAATACAGTTGACATTCCATATGGAATTCTTTCCATTTTTTATAAATATTCCATCATGGATTAGATCTCTGCTTAAGCTTATTATCTGATCATAGCTTCCATTATAATTTGTCTGTGTATGACCCCACAGGACTGCTATGCCCAGCTTTTCTTGGCTTGTTATCAGATGAAGATGAACAGTGCAGAACTGTGAATAAATTGTATAATTGGATAAGGTCATCTTTCCTGCCTCTAGGCTGCTCTGTCCCCTTCCAGGGGCCCACACTGCCTTTTTGCCCTCTAACTCTCCTCATCCATCAAAACAGGAAAAAGTGTGATATCCTATTTTATAGTTAAAACTGATTCAGATATTTGTATTTTTAAGCTCTTTATCTCTAACTGTGGAATGAAATGATTTATCAACAGTTCAAAGTGATGTTTTTCCTTTTAGGCGAAACAGACTTAGTAGAAGGGAAAGGCTGGATTAAGTGCTAAATCCTGAAGGCAAAGCAATTTAGTTATATTAGGTGCTTTGTGTGTTAGGTGAGGGGACGTTGTGGTGAGAGAGGTTTGTGTAGAGAAAAACGATCAGAAAGACTACCAGGATACATAAGAATCTCCGCTTATTACATGTTTTCTCTTCTTTTAAGCCTAACGTTTCTCCTTTTATTCTTTGGCCAAGGGTCTCAAAGTTTGAAGCTCTGGAGTTCATCCATCACTAAAAAGCAGAACCTGAGTCATGAATTAAGTTTTTAAGCCTTATAAATGAGGCACAATCCCAGGGCAGTAAGGGTGAGGGAAAGGGAAGGTGAGGGTAGGAAGGATGAGAAGTAACACAAAGTTACCATGCTGGCCGCTGCTTCATAATAAGCCATGGAGAGACTAAGGCAATCACTTTCATGTTTCATCTGCTCAGCAACCCTGGGAAACTGTGCCTGAGGATGAATGGGAGGAAGAGAGGGGAGAGAATCTATCTGTCTGGCTCCCTCTGGTCTCTTGGTTTCCATTAGTTCAGGTTGACCCCACAGGGAGTTCATTCTCTTGTACTTTTGGATATAACGTCTGACTGAGCAGGAAGCCAAATCCCATGCCCTGTGGTGAGGTGTTTCATCTGAGACCATAAATGGCAGAAGCAACCAGAGACCCTGGGCATGTGGCTGGTTACCTGGCTGCAAGGTGATAACCAAAGTGGAGGGTCAGTATTCTTAGTTATGCAATAATTTAGCTCCAGGCAGCAGAACCATGTGAGGCATAGAGTAGGTACACCGTAGTTTTCGAGAAGTATCTGATGGCCTAGAATGCAGGGCAGGAAAAGCCAGTGGAATCCAAGGGGGTATATAACCTACGTCTTGTGGTTTTTTTTTTTTTTTTCTATTTTATAAAGATTATAAGTTCATTTAGGGCAGGACTATGTATTTTCATCTTTGTGTGCTTTATAACTGTAATACTACATGCTGTATCTTGGGTGAGTTTGACCTTAAGGTTTACTACGATTTCAAAGACAGCTTGCAGGGAAGGGCAAGAAGCAGGATTGGGCAAAACAGGCGAACTAGTCAGCAGTTCAAACTGGAGTTTACGAAGGAGTATGTTGAACTGGAGCTTGGTCAAAGACAAAGCTAAAGGGGGTCTAATTTGCCTGGGATATGGTAGCAATGGGGACATTAAAAATCAAGTGGCTCCACTGGAAGTGAATGATATGTAGCATCCCAGCCACAGGCTGATGACAAAATCCAGGAATAGAGAACAAGGTGCCAGAGATCCAGCCAACTGGATTGGGGTTCAAAATAGGTTTCAGTTCCAGGCAGAGAACTGGAATAAAAATATGGGAAACCAAGGCAAAAGGACCTCATATCTGGGCTGTATGAACATGGCAGGAATTTTTTGGATGAAATTATTAGTAGTATTTGTATTAATAATAATGATTTGTAGTCAATATTTGTTAGGTACATTAGCTACTTCTCTAAATTATATTACTTAATTTTCCCAACAACTCTCCTAGATAGATACTTTTATTATTTCTGTTTTACAGATAAGGAAATCAAGAGTCAGGAAAGTTAAATAATTTTCCCATGGTCACACAGCTAGTGAATAGGGGACTAGGATCTAACCAGAGGAGTCTGTTCCAGAGCATATACATTCAACCACCATTGAAAGTATTAAATGAAAGAAGGCTGACAAAGCTCTTAGCAGAGTTCCAGTCATATAGTAAGTTTTCAATGAATATTACCAATTATCATTGTTATTGTTAGTAGTTTTGTAATAGAAGCGGTACTATTAACTGTTTCAGTGGTAGTCACCATAGCAGCGGTAGCACGTACATGGAATTTGGGGTCAGCTGATAAGACCTATTGACTGTTTTGGTCCACAGGAGAGGACTGATGAGATGGGAACTGTTTTAGGGCACAGGGGCTGAGAATCAGGTGCGAAGAAGTATGAAAATATAGGGACATACAGTGCAGAACCTTGCCCTTTTAACAAAAGTAATTGAGAAGTAACATAGAATAGGAGTTAAAAGCTTGGACTTTAGAATTACAAAGACATGTGTTCTGTTATTTATTAGCAGTGAGTCCTTAGGGAAGTTACTCGACAGATGTGAGTTTCAAACAATTTGCACCTGTACCCGGCGGAGTGCCTGGCATATAGTAATCATTCAATAAATGCTTGTAGAATTAACTCACTGCTTCATTTCCATTCCTTTCCACTCAAAAAAGCTCAAAACAAACAAAACCAAAAACTATCCCAGTGCACAGCTGCTATTAAACTTCTGAAATACCAAGGCAAAGCCATCCCACTGAGAGTAGCTTCTTTTATAACTGATATAATTTGTCACCCACATCCGCCTAACATTTCAGGAGCCTCCCCATCTGTGCTAAAAAACTGTAGCACAACCAGTGAAAACTGTGTGATGTGCTATCCCTATCATCCTGATGCTGTGTTGCTACAGCAGGTATTCCTGTGTTATTCACTTACCTGAAGCTATTTTGATTTGACAAGTAGGAGGCAATTTTGAAGAAAGTGCCTATTTTTCCCCCCAAAGCCTGTCATTTTTAAAGAAAACATTTCTCATTTTAACTATGGTGTAATCAAACATGAAAATAAATGTATATTCAAAGGAACAGGTCATCTCTTTCCCTGGTACCTTTCACTGTAAATTTGAATTTCAGTTCCTGGGGCTCAAAAGAAAATAATGCTGTAATTCATGGGGCGGGGGCGGGGGGTGGCCGGGGGGTGGTGGGACTGGAGGAGAGGGGGCGAGAGAGAGAGAGAGAGAGAGAGAGAGAGAGAGAGAGAGAGAGAAAGAACATTACTGCCACCTCTCGCTCACTTCTCTAGAACTGAGAAATGTGGAGGAAACCTGGAATTTGCTCGCTGAAGTTTCACACAGAGTCTGACTTTTGTTTTTACTTCCATGACCTTTAATGGCTCTCAGTGCAGCCAGACCAACTTTGCATATATGTTGACACTATGGAAACCACACAAATAAGTAGTTTGGGGTTTGCATGCTGTATTTACTTTGGCACTTAACAATGATACGCATATTTTCCTGTTAGAGCTACCAAAGGCTTTGGGAGTTGAGTTGCCTTTCTCTTTTATTCAGCTTTCAGATTGCTTCATCATTACTGCAAAAATGCAGTAAAGTTTTAAAACTTTTTTTTTTGCTAAGTGTAGTTCTATTTGGTTTTGGAGTGCACTGTTTGCTTTAACAGAAGTAGGACAGGTCCTGTTCAAGCTGTGAAACACACACTCTGGAGGGATAGGGGAGGGAGGAAGGCATCTTTGCAGTCACTGGAGGGACAGAGCCTACAGAAGGATCACCCTCAGGCCTGTAGACGTTTTCTATTTCTTTTCACCCAGGAATTTCAGAGCGACTTTTGACATCTCTGATTGTCTCTCAGAACCACTGCCTTGTACCCTTCAGCAAGAAATCACTTGTTTCGCTTAGTTCATACCCCTTGTATTATTAAGAACAAAGTATATACTCCTAGAACTCTAAAGAAAGACATATCAAGAATGCAAATTTTAAAAATTCTGATAAATATATTCCAATTTTAAATGGTTGCCATGGACTGAATGTTTGTGTCTCCCCAAATTCATATGTTGAAACCTAAATTCTCACTGGGATAGTATTTAGAGGTGGGGCTTTGGGGAGATAATTAGGTCATGAGGCTGGAGTCCTCATGAATGGGATTAGTGTCTTTAATTTTTTTATTTTTTTGCGGTATGCGGGCCTCTCACTGCTGCAGCCTCTCCCGCTGCGGAGCACAGGCTCCGGACGCGCAGGCTCAGCGGCCATGGCTCACGGGCCCAGCCGCTCCGCGGCATGTGGGATCCTCTCAGACAGGGGCACGAACCTGCGTCCCCTGCATCGCGGCAGGCGGACTCTCAACCGCTGCGCCACCAGGGAAGCCCGGATTAGTGTCTTTTATAAGAAGAGAGAGAGAGATGATCTCTCAGCCATGTGACCATACAGCAAGAAGGCAACTGTCTACTAGCCAGAAAGTAGGACTTCACCAGACACCGAATCTGCTGGCACCTTGATCTTGGACATCCTAGCTTCCAGAACTGTGAGAAATCAATATGTATTGTTTAAGCCAACCATTCTATGGTATTTTTGTTATAGCAGGCTGAGTTGAATATAACAGTAGTAAAATATGTACAACAACCATTTTAACTGTTTTTAAATGTACAGTTCAGTAGCATTAAGGACATTCATATTATTATGCAACCATCACCATTATACATCTTCAGAACTTTTTCATTATCTGAAATTGAAAATCAATACCCATTAAATAGTAACTTCCTTACTATCTCTCTTCCCAGACGCTGACAACCACCATTCTATTTTCTGTCTCTCTGAATTGGACTACTCCAGATACCTCATACAAGTGGAATCATACAATTTATCCTTTTGTGTCTGGCTTATTTCACTTATCATAATGCCTTCAAAGTTTATGCATGTCATACCATGTGTCAGAATTTCATTCACTTTAAATCTGAGTAATATTCCATTGAGACTGTATCCATTCACCTGTCAATGGACATTTAGGTTGTTTCTACTTTTTGGCTACTGTGAATAATACTGCTATGAATATGGATGTACAAATATTTGTTCTAGTCCCTGCTTTCAATTCTTTTGTATATACACTTAGAAGTGGAATCGCTGGGTCATATGGTAATTCTCTGTTTAATTTTTTGAGGAACTGCTGTAAAGTTTTCCACAGCAGTTGTACAATTTTATGTGTCCACCAATACTGCACAAGGAGTTACAGTTTCTCTTAATCTTTGCCAACACTTATTTTTTCTGGATTTTTGATAATAGATGGCTATTATCAAAAACGCAGAAAATAACAAGTGTTATTGTGTGAGGTGGTATCATACTATTATATTTTAATTTTTCATAAAATAAAGTTTTGGCCTAAATTTCTAGATGTTTTTACAAAAGATTTGGAACTCACTACAACAGTTTTATAACACAAAAGAGTATTTTATAGGACTGTTAATATGGTGCCATCTTACTTGAGTGAGTGAGTAACTAAAGAACCAGGCAGGATAGATGAATAAGAGAACTAGGCTTATAGACATACTTTAGTAAAATACACAGGACTTCGTGCCTAATTGGATTAGGTATATAGAAAAGGCAAGAAAAGAATCTTTTCCATGTTTCTGACATGGACAATTGATAGACGGTAGTACTATTTACCAAGATATGGAAAACAGGGAATTATAATAAAATATGCTGCACATCCAAGTGGACATGTTCAGTATACAACTGAGTCTAGCAAACAGGAAAAAGCTGAGGAAAAGGGAGAATTTTGGAGTTTTCAGCTTACAGTGATGCCATCAGCCTGCAGACTTCATCAACATGTAGGCTGAGAAGGGACCACAAAGGACAAATCAGTGGGACATACCAGTAGCTGAGGGTGGACAGAGGAAGAGTAAGAAGGAATGATTTTAGAGTTACAAGAATGATTCCACTGAAACCAGGCAAAGGAAGATTTTGGCCCAAACTGTCAAAGCTGAAGACAGGATAAATAAATAATGAAAACTGCCTACTGGATTTAGTACCTAAGCAACCACAGGTAACATTCATAGAGCAATTTCATAGAGACAGGTGGAGGAAAGAAGAGGACAAAGCGAAGAGAGCACAGGTTTTCAAGAAGCTCGGGAGTGAAGAGAAGGAGAAATTCAGGGTGGCAGCTTGAGAAATGCACATTGTTTTTTTATGCTGAGATAGAGCTGAGCCTGTTTACAGGCTAAAGGTAAGGAGCTAAAGGAAAGGAAGAGTTTAAAGACACGGGACAGAAAAGAGGCAGCTGATGGATCCAGGTCCCAGAAGAGGTGGGAGAGAATGAGATCCAGAGCACAGGCGGCTGGATTAGGATCGGGGTTAGTAACCTCTCCTTTTAGAACAGAGAAGAGAGGCAAGGTTACAGCATTTGCAGTTGTGTTTGTAGAAGTGGGGGGAAGGGCAGGAACTTAAGAGCATTCATGCTTGATATAATCTTTGTGAAATAGGAAGTAAAGTCACTTACTAAGAAAAGGTGTTATTTTAGAAAATCAATATGGTAGAATAGTACAGTATACACTGAATGAGATGAGTTAAAATTATAAAAAGGAAACTAATGTTAATAGTTTAGGTGTGAGTTTATATGGGACTTAAGTGGAGTGATGGCAATATGGTTGGAAAAGAGAGGTGGACATCATGCTTTTTTTCTTATATTCTTCTGAAAGTGAGAAACATTTTTTTCTCTGAGGAACAAATACTGATAGACAATGTCTATGCCATGGGAATTGCCACATGACACCGATATTTAAAAACATAGGCAGTAAGATCCTTGACATCAACCTTGGCGATGATTTTTTGAACCTGATTCCAAAAGCAAGGCAACAAAAGCTAAAATAAATAAGTGGGACTATATCAAACTAAAAAGCTTCTGCACAGCACAAAAACTATCAACAAAATGAAAAGGCAATCTACTGAATGGGAGAAAATATTTGCAAATCATATTTCTGATAAGGAGTTAATATCTAAAATATATAAAGAACTCATGCAACTCAATAACAAAGAAACAACTCGATTTTTAAAAATGGACAGAGGATCTGAATAGACCTTGTTCCAAAGAAGACATACAGATGGTCAACAGGTACATGAAAAAATGCTCAATATCAGTAATCAGCAGGGTAATGCAAATCAAAACCACAATGAGATATCACCTCACATTTGTTAGAATGGCTATTATCAAAAAGATAAGAAGTAAGAAGTGTTGGAGAGAATGTGGAGAAAAAGAAACACTTGTGCACTGTTGTTAGGAATGTAAATTGGTGCAGCCACTTTGGAAAACGGTACGAAGTTTCCTCAAAAAATTTAAAACATAACTACCGTAAGGTCCAGCAATTACACTTTCGGTTATATATCTGAAGAAAACAAAGAAAATGAAAATACTAACTCAAAAAGACATGCACCCCATGTTCACTGCAGCATTATTTATAATAGACAAGATACGATAACAATCTAAGTTTCCATCAATGGATAAGTGGATAAAGAAAATGTGGGATAAAGTATATATATTATATATATACATATATACACACACACAATGGAATATAATTCAGCCATAATAGGAAGGAAATCTTGCCATTTGTGGCAACATAAATGGGCCTTGAGGGTATTATGCTAAGTGAAATAAGTCATAAAAGAGAATTCTGTGTGATAGCACTTATATGTAGAATCTAAAAAACCAAAACAAACAAACAAAACCCCCAAGCTTATAGATTCAGAGAACAGATGATTGGTGGTTGCCACAGGCAGTGGGCGACTGTGGGCAAAATACATGAAGGGGGTCAAAGGTACAAATTTCCAGTTATATAATAAATAAGTCATGGGGATGTAATGTGCAGCATGGGAACTAAACAATTTTGAGTTAATAATACTGTATTGCATATTTGAAAGTTGATAAGAGAGTAGATCATAAAAGTCCTCATCACAAGATTTAAAAAAATTGTAACTATGTATGGTGATGGATGTTAACTAGACTTATTGTGGTGGTCATTTCACAATATATGCATGATATGCACAATATATGCATTGAATATATTTCATCATACTGTACACCTGAAACTAATATAATGTTATATGTCAACTATAACTCAATAAAAACAAAAATTTAAAAAAGAACAAATGCAGCTGGCCAATAAACATAAGAAAAGTGCTCAGTATCATTTAAAAATACATATATAAATAAAAATAAGACATCTAGCGCTAGAACAAAGCATCCTTGGAGCAACAAGACTCTCTAAAGACAAGTTTTTAGATTGTAGAGATGAATATCAATATTAACTTGCCCTACCCACTTCAATTTTTTTTTTTTGTGTGTGTGGTATGCGGGCCTCCCTCTACTGCGGCCTCTCCCGTTGCGGAGCACAGGCTTCGGACGCGCAGGCCCAGGGGCCATGGCTCATGGGCCCAGCCGCTCCGCGGCACGTGGGATCCTCCCAGACCGGGGCGCGAACGCGGTTCCACCACATCGGCAGGCGGACGCGCAACCACTGCGCCACCAGGGAAGCCCTACCCACTTCAATTTTGAGCTATTTATTGTTAACACCTTCTCTGTCACACACACACACACACACACACACATTCTTATGTGTGTACATATACGTGGAGAGTAGAACGCTTGATTTAGGAGGAACTAGGGTAAAGACACAAAGGAGCCTGACCAAAACCCCTTTGTAGACCAGAAATAAAGATCACAATTATGAATAATTTGCTTTTTTAAAAATTGTGGTAAAATATACATAACATAAAATTTACCATTTTAACCATTTTAAGAAGTACAGTTCAGTGGCAGTAAGTACATTCACATTAATTGTGTAACCATCACCACTGTCCATCTCCAGAACTTTTTCAACATCCCAAATTGAAACTCTATACCCATTAAACGATAACTTCCTACTCTCCACTCCCCTAATACCTGTAACCTTCATTCTACTTTCAGTCTCTATGAATTGGATTATTCTAAATTCCTCAGATAATTAGAATTATACAATATTTGTCCTTTTGTGTCTGGCTTATTTCACTTAACATAATGTCTTCAAGGTTCACCCATACTGTAGCACATATCAGAATTTCTTTCCCTTTTAAGGCTGAAGTTATATTCATATATATATATATATATATATATATATATAGTCTATTGTGGACAATGCTGCTAAGAACTGAGTGTACAAATATTTTTTCTAATCCTTGCTGTCAATTCTTTTGGATATATCTCTATAATTAGAATTACTGCACCATGATCATTCTATGCTTAATTTTTTGAGGAACCACCATACTGTTCTCTATAGCAGTTGTACAATATTATAGTCCCACCAGCAATGCACAGGGTTTCAACTTCATTACATCTTTGCCAACACCCGTTATTTTCTATTTGTTTGTTTTAATAATAATCATCCTAATGGGTGTGAAGTGGTATCTTATGATTTTAATTTGTTTTGCTAATGATTAGTGATGCTGAGCATCTTTTCATGTGCTTATTGGCCATTTATACATTATCTTAGGGCAATTATTCAAGTCCTTTGCCCATTTTAAAATCAGCTTGTTTGGTTTTTGTGTTGGTGGTTGTAGGAGTTGTAGGAGTCCTTTATGTATTCTGGATATTAATCCTTTATCAGATAAACGATTTGCAAATCTTTCCCTCATTCTGTGGGTTACCTTTTCAATCTCTCTCTCTCTTTTTATTTTTTTATTTTTATTTTATTTTTTTGTGGCCACGCTGGGTGGCATGCAGAATGGAACCCGTGCCCACTGCAGTGGAAGCGGTGAGTCTTAACCACTGGACTGCAAGGGAATCCCTACCTTTTCAAACTCTTGATAGTGTCGTTTGAAGCACAAAAAATTATGAATAGTTCACTTTTAACTTCAGTTGATACAAAGTGATGTATAAAAAAAGTTGCCTGATATAAATTTGAAATAAAACCTCTAGTCACAATACATTTATTGAACATCTTCATGATACCAAATTAAAGCAACTATGCATTGAAAAGACACTGAAGCTTCTTCTAAAATTTTTCATAGTTATAGAATAATATATGTTCTCATTCATTCATTAATGTATTCAGCAAATATTTCCTGACCCCATATTTTTCCAGGTCTTCCTTCTCATAAGCCATTAGTAAAAGACTAAAGGAACCACTCTAGTGATCTCCTTATTTAGACACACTTTTTCTGTAGTCAACATGATCCAAATTATTTGTCCCAGAGTACTGATACCTCCAGGCTCTGGTTTCCTGGATCTTCTTATTCTGGAAATGGTGTTAGTTATGATAGGCTGAAGAGAAAAATGGCCAAGAATCAAAAGAACCTAAGGCTTCCCTGGTGGCGCAGTAGTTGAGAGTCCGCCTGCCGATGCAGGGGACACGGGTTCGCGCCCCGGTCCGGGAGGATCCCACATGCCGCGGAGCGGCTGGGCCCGTGAGCCATGGCCGCTGAGCCTGCGCGTCCGGAGCCTGCGCTCCACAACGGGAGAGGCCACAACAGTGAGAGGCCCGCGTACCACAAAAGAAAGAAAGAAAGAAAGAAAGAACCTAGCTGGTTTCTATCATGATAATTCTTGTACAGGAACCTCTGTGGTTGCCAGAAATCCTGACACTCAACTAGCACTGAAAATCAGAGAGAGAGAAAACTCGCTTATATTTTTCACCCTTTGCTAATATCTGACTTAACTACATGAAAGTCTGTTTTATCCTACACTGGCATACCACACTGGGCATGAACCATGATCCTTCTTGCTGCAATACCAAAAAGTTCCCATAGAAATCTGAGTTTCCAGCTTCTCTTGAAAAAGTAAGAGATCTAGTAAACCTGGGTCCATGTTTTCATGTGTCCAGAGTCAGAACACTTGCATTAAAGCAGTGCTTCCAAACCTTTTAAGTAGAGGCTCAAATAAAAAATGGTAATATTTGAATAGTACACTGGAGTCACCAGAAGAAGCTGCTTGAGGTGGAGGCGATGAACTGGGGTTATGGCTACTTCCTCCGACCCAGATACCCCAAAGGTTGTTGTTATCAATATCTGGTCACACCACTAAACCACTGGTGAGCTGTGAACCATTGAATGTTTCTAAGCAGAAAAGTGAAATTATCAGTGCTGCATTTGAAAAGATAACTCTAGCAGGAGGGTAGAGAGCAGACAGGAGGCAATCAGATCAGTTAGAAGTTTTCCTAGATGAGTATAAGGAAACAGCTATAAAGGCTTGTCATATGGCATTGGTGAGGAGGGAAAAGAGGGTATACCCTAGAGACTTTTTTTTAAAAGATACAAACATTTTAATATATGTAAACTGCATACCAGCAATCAGATGAAAATATACAGATCATATGGGGCTCATTTATAAGTTGAGCTTTATTTTGAGTTCACATGACCCCCAAGGCAGCTTTTATTTTATTTTACGTTTTTTTCAAATATAATAATCCTGTTGTATTTGTTGTTGTTGTTGTTGTTGCGGTACGCGGGCCTCTCACTGTTGTGGTCTCTCCCGTTGCAGAGCACAGGCTCCGGACGCGCAGGCTCAGCGGCCATAGCTCACGGGCCCAGCCGCTCCGCGGCATAATTGCTTTACAATGGTGTGTTAGTTTCTGCTTTATAACAAAGTGAATCAGCTATACATATACATATATCCCCATATCCTCTCCCTCTTGCATCTCCCTCCCTCCCACCCTCCCTATCCCACCCCTCTAGGTGGTCACAAAGCATGAGGTGATCTCCCTGTGCTATGCGGCTGCTTCCCACAACTATCTGTTTTACATTTGGTAGTGTATATATGTCCATGCCACTCTCTCACTTCGTCCCAGCTTACCCTTCCCCCTCCCTGTGTCTTCAAGTCCATTCTCTATGTCTGACTCTAGAGACTTTTAAAGGTAGAACAAAAAGACCTGCTGCCAGTGATAGCTTCAGACTTTCCTTACAGCAGGAACTTAACGATAGAAGTAAAGTCTTGTTGGTGTGTGCAGAATGACTGACAAAAAAATTTACCTGAAGCTCATGTTGTCTTAAAAACTCAAATGTAAGCATGAGAAAAATCAATTAAGTCTTCTATTAACTTAAATGCTTCAGAAGATTTTAGCCCCATGAAAGGCAACTTGATAAGCAATGGTATTGCTTAAAATATTGTTGCAAACTTATTAAAGACTCTGATAGATTTTCATTTTAGATGCTTGATGTCTTATATATCTTTATAAGCACTGGCTTATAAATACAAGGGTTTTTTCCCCGCCCTTCATCATCACATTTTAGCCTTATCTGATCTAAAAGGGTGGGGTTCAATGATCCACAGTAACCACTAAGCCGCCTGAAGAGCAGCATATGGTATATGAAAGTCATTTAAGTACACAGTAGTGACTATAAGTCAAGCAGCTTATGTCTAGTGCTCTTGTACTTGATGCTGTGAACATTAATAATCTAATTAAAGTATGTTCACCAAGTTCTTCTCCTGCATTATGATTTTTACTTCTCACCATGGAGGTAGCATAGGTGTGATTTTTTTTTTTTTTTCTAAATAAAACTGTTCAGGGGATTTCCTACCTCTTTACTGCTTTACTTTCTAGAACAGAAGTTTAGAGATTATTTTTTTCTCTAAATGATTACATGGGTACTTTGAATTTCAAACCAAATTTGTTTTACTACTGAAATCAAAATATGGTCAGATTTCCTTGAACTCTGGCAGTTAAGAACTCAAGAGTACCTCAAAGGAGAAGACTGCAGCTTAGGAAGGGAAGGACTGACCACACGGTTCTATTACCCTGCCCTTTGCCGTTATCTGCTACAGGCAGCTGCTGTGGGTTTTGTGCACAATTCACTTGAAGACTACAAAAAAACACACTGAAGTCAGACGCAGAACACGTCAACTAAGAGAATGAGTTTGATCTACTGCATATCTCGCTAGGAGTGAAAAAAAAAAAACAAGGCAGGAAAATAGAGTGGTTTCAGAGAGATTCCCACACCCACTTTACTGCAGGAAGGAAGCCTGACCCTCAGAGACCCAGAGAGGAAAGCAGCCCTAGATGGATTCTTCCACAGAGTGCCACCACACACAGAGAAGCAAATTTGCATAGATATACAGCACTTCCTCCTCTTAAAAAGCTGCTGTGAGGATGTGCTTCTACACCAGGCTAATTGTGGTTGTTCTGCCTGTGAGTCAAGAATCAGAGCAGAGAGGGGTCCTCCAAACAGAACAAAGTATGACTTTGTGCTTCCCCAGCCAAGGCCAATGTCCAGAACAGATGTAATCTTAGTCCCCAGAAGTATGTGTCCTGTCAAAAAGGGTCTGAAAATTCTACAGCCTTTAAAAAAAAAAATCTAATATTGATCTAATCATCACCTCCACCCCTAGATTTTCCAAATTTGCCAATATTATGCTTTTTATTAAAGTATCCAAACTCCGTCCTAAAATAATTTCACCAGGCCTCAGAATGGGATTAATTTCCATCAAAAACTTGGTATTGGTGATACAATAAATTTCGCACACAGATTCTCTTAGAAGCAGTGACATATTAGATATATGTTCATAAACAGGGAGTATATAACTAGTAATGCTACAAACTGTCAATGTATCATAACCAAATCATAATTTCACTACAATGGGAACTCAAGCTCAGTTTCCCCCTAATTTTCTGGCCTATTTACAGCTTGACCTGAAATCAGATCAGACATCACAATGAGTAATACCAAAAAAATCTGATTTTGTTTTTTAGAGATAAGATTTAATTTCTTTAAGTTGTACCTCTTAAAATTCTTCATATTACACCTTTATGTGTTAAAATATCGAAGACAATATTATAAGTGTAATTTTTCATTATTAAAAAAAAGACCTAGAATTGTAGTATGTGATATGAGCAAATTGAGTGATATCTTTTTCCTGAATAATCAAGAATTATCTATTATACATTTCACCCAGAAAATCAGGATATTTTACTTTTGTTTTGATATGACAACTATAACCTTAAGTTAACTTTGGTTAACATTATCATGCATTAGGTAACTCAACAGTGTAAAAGTGTGGAGGGAATTAGGGAAAAGATGACCAAAAGGGAATCTGAAATATTAATGTAGATTGGGATAACTCTGATATTTTAAATCTGCAAATAAATCCCAAACTTTCATTTCAACCAATTATGTCAATCTTCTTTCTCAATATAGCTGAATTCATAGTTGAAAAAAATATAAATAGAAATATATATATTAAGCTTTGGTAGAAAGTTTAAAAACTTGAATCACATGTGTTTTTTACCAGTATATTTGGGACATAAAATTGTTCCGATTGAATGAATTTTCTAGTTTAATGAGAAAAAAGAAAACTTTTTGTGTTGATCTCTGTAGTGGAAAACTTGGCTGAAATATGCGAGTTTACTATCTTCCCTTAGTAGGAAGAATATGACAACCACAAGTAAATGATTCAGGATCGTAGAATGCTGAGGGTTTTACTTTTTTCCTTTATTAATTCATTCATTTGACAAATATTTATTGAACATCAACTATGTGCTGGGTACTGTTCTGGGTAAAAGCTTTATTTGATGGTCTTTCTACAGGCTATAGAAGAAGTATAGATAACAGGGTTCAATGTGTAAAGATTCCAAGTTATACCGTGGAACGTGCTCTTAAAAAATCCTATCAATCATCTTGTTTTTGGTGATATGGCAATTTTGCCTAAAAGTTTACAGTGTCTTTCCTCTGCATGCTCTTAAAATAAAATCTACTTAATTGAAATTCTGGTTAATCATACTTTTACTGCAGTACAAGATAATCTGTAAAGTACTTACTACAATGTCATGGGAACCAGAGATTGTTTACTTGCGTATGACTGTCAGAATTACACTATGTAACCGGCAGTCTTCACTATCTACATGAAAAGAAAGCATAGGCAGTGTGACCTAGAAACGGTACAGCCTCAGGAGCCAGACAAACCTATAGCCATTTGACTACGGGGTGAGCTCCTCCCTTTAGCCTTAGTGTACTTAACTGAAAAATAAAAATAATGTCCCACCTAATGTTACTCTGAAGATTAGAGAAGATAATTCATTCAACAAATATTCATCACGTGCTTTATCCTGAGTACTCTGAAGAATCACTATAGGGTCTTAAACAGAAGAATATCCCTCTGGCTGCAATATGGAGAATGAATGAGGATGAGGTAAGATTGGAGGGAGCGAAATCAGTTAGGGACCTGTTATTATTCAGAAACAAGTGTTACTTTCATTGAAGTAGAGGCAGTGAGGAGAAAGAGAATTAAACAGATTTCAGCATTAATAAGAAATTAAGAAAGTAATATTGACAGGAGAGGGTGACAGGCTGCATGTGGAAGGTAAGAGTGTAAGGTATAAAGGAACATCTGGATCTCTCACTTGGGTATCTGAGTGGATGGTGTTGCCGTTAACTGGGAGATAGAACATTGGAAAAGCAGCAGATTTTGTGGGAAAGATGACAAATTCTGTTCTAGATAGGGAGAGTTTTCTGAGGTTACTATTGGGCTCCCAACTAGTGATTTACAATATGTGGTTAGAAATACAGGTCTGGAGATAATGCAGGGGAACATGACACAGGATAGAAGCTCAATAATCAGTGGCTGCTACTGAACAGACCTCCCAGCTGGTTGCGCACATCTCTGCTTCCCTCACTGGCCTAGAAACATCCACAGTTCAGGGACCAGGAGCTATCTTATAGTGCAGTATAAGCAATTCGTCACTTGGAAATTTTTCACAACTACTAGCACTGCCTGAAGAACCTGTCTAGATTCTGTCTCAGCCTCTCATCTGTTGGAATGCTGTTCAAGAAGAGTCACTCTATTGATTCCTTTTTAGTGTTCTATATATTAGTTTTCCACTGTGGTTTCTTAGAATTTCAAACTTTTGATTCTGTATTTCAAGATTTGCTTAAAGTATGTATGTACTCTCTCTCATTTTTTTTTTCCATACAGCTATTGAGTGTAACAGGTTGAAGTCATACAGATATAACTGATAACTGGGGAGGAGTATTCAAGCCAGAGAAAACACAAACAGCTGTGAGTTAGAACAGGTTTGGTGCATTCAAGACCAATGTGGAGTGATGGGACAGGGGTATGAGATGACCCTGGGGAGACAAGCAGGGGTCAGATCATGCAGGGAATGTGCAAAGATCCAGAGGTAAGAACATCACTTGTTCAGAGAATTGAAATTTCGGAGTTCATAAAGAGGTGAAGCTGCAGAAGTATTTGGGGGGAAATGTTCAGATCAGGAAGGGCCTTTCGGCCACATGAGGAAGTCCAGATTTTATCTTGACACCAATGGGAAATTAGTGAAAGATTATTAGAAAGATCATTTTAGTTATCACATGGAGAATGGACTGGAGGAGGCAAAAGGGGTGCCAGCCAGGAAGGAGGCTGTTACAAAATGCCAGGTGAGTTATAATGGTGGCCTAAGTGATGCCAGGGAAGCAGGGAAAGAAAAAAGTGGATACATTCAGGAAATACTGACTAGGAATAATTTGCGGACTGGTGACCATCTGGATGTGGGGAGTCAGGAGAGGAAGGAACTAAGCATGACTGTCGCCCAGGTTTCTGGTGGGGACAGCAATGGTGGCACCACTCTACTCTGTCCTGTTTTCTTCTACAGAGCTTTTCTTAACCTGTGGTTGCCATTGCTCTATTTTTCTCTGCGGTGGCAATCATAAAAATACTTATTTGTCACTGGTTGGTTGATAAATAAGTTAATACCCCAAAATAAAACGCAGTTCTGCTATTGCTACTACTTCTTCCACTGATGGGAGAAGTTCTACCCTAACAAGTCAGTGACAACTTGAGGCCTGGAAAGAAGTGAGCCAACAGCAGCTGCTCCAATCCTGCAGGGAGGGAGACAGCTCTGGGCCTCCTCGATAATGATGGTCCCTGCGTCGTCTCATTTTCAGGGAACTAGCACCAAGGAGACTAAACCTTATGCAATTTAAGTTCCCTACTCCAAAGTATATAGATTCACAATTTCTTTAAAGTGACTATTAAAGTATATTTCTTTCACCATACAACTGTGAAATTCTACAAACTGAGTTGCCATGTAGAAATACCGGTTCTCGCCAATTCTATAATTTGATTATTTGAAACTCTAAGCATTTCTAATTTCTCACACACTGACCACTAGCCTGAGCCACAGCTTTCTGTTTAACAGGTATTTTAAAAGCTATTGTGGCTTACCACAGCACCTTGAAGGGGTTTTTCTATTATACTGAAGCCTGTCGTCTGTTATGTTCAGAACCACCGTTTTTTTTTTTTAATGTAAAATAGTTTTAAATTCAGTCAACCTGAAGCTCTTGCTTTTAGTTGGTTAGTATTTCTGCTTCAGACAGGATGTATTTCATTTGAAAAGAAAAAGGCAGTTAAGAAACTTCCAGGAGTTTATTTCTCTGAAAGCTTTTGAAGAAATTATAAAGATTCACTGCTTTTTTCCTAAGAATGCAGAATAGTTTTTAGTAAATGCTACAAAGAAAATGTGGGTAATTTTAAGAAAACAGAATATTTTAGGCTCTATTTGCTAATATATATAACTTTTAGTGAGGAAGGAAAATACTAGGGGAGGTACTTCATGTGAGCCAAGAGATAGAAACAAGTGTATTAAATTAGGCATCTTCCCTGCACAAAAGCATTTTAAGGAACACAAAATTAATGTGTTTTTAAAGAGACAACCTAGTTGGAATGCAGCCCTTTGTTTGTTTATTGAGTTGTAGGAGAAAAACCATGAAAAATTCATTTAAGTCCAAGAGGCTGTGTATTTCATTTATTTATTTAATTCTAGGAAGGATGACAGTGATGCTGAAACCAGAAAAACAAAGTTTTTCTTCTGTGCCTCTCATGCCTCCCATTTTTTATTAAGTAGTTTCCATGATGGAAATAGCACATGTTCCATGCTCTCATTTCACTGACAGACAGAGTCAATATGTAACAGGTTAGCCTTGCCATTATTAATGCTTTTTGCACTTTAAGCATTTTCTCTACATGATAGTACTTTGAATGTTTGTTTTTTTCACTTTGGGAATATAAAGCAAAACCCTGATGTACTTTACTTCCACTGACAGCAAATATTTTGCTTTTAGAATCCTTTTACATTTTTTCAAAATTAATTAATTTATTTTTTGGCAGCGTTGGGTCTTCGTTGCTGCGCGTGGGCTTTTCTCTCAAGTTGCGGCGAGCAGGGGCTACTCTTCGTTGCGGTGCACGGGCTTCTCATTGCTGTGGATTCTCTCGTTGCAGAGCATGGGCTCTAGGCGTGTGGGCTTCAGTAGTCGTAGCATGCAGACTACATGTAGTTGTGGCTCGTGGGCTCTAGAGTGCAGGCTCAGTAGTTGTGGCGCACGGGCTTAGTTGCTCCGCAGCATGTGGGATCTTCCCGGACCAGGGCTCGAACCCATGTCCCCTGCATTGGCAGGCGGATTCCTAACCACTGGGCCACCAGGGAAGTCCCTAGAATCCTTTTACTTTTTATCTCTGCTGAGTTGCATTGGAATAGAAAATTTTACATTTGCTAAAGTAACAGAGTTATTTTAAATATCAAAAAAGTTGAGTTATTTATTTGGCAAAGAAATCCTTCTAAGTGTGCAGTAACTAGGACTCAGTTTAAATATATTATGTTATTTATACCTTCCAGGTCACTTGGCTTTGTCTCCAGAAGATCCGACATTAGGAAATTTCATGTGCCCTTAAAGTATCTCGTTATAAAGAAATAACTGATAGTCAAGACGATTTCCTCCATTTTAGTTTTTATCATTAAAGTGTACGTTAAAGTGCCGTATATTAATAATTACCCTTCTTTCTTTATAACCGTTGATTTTGGTAATACACAGCAGAGACTAGATATCTATCTCCCTGTTAGAAGCACTGCATATGGGATCCCGTGTACTGACAAGTAGGTTGTACTAGGTGACCTTTCCTAACATTCTGCAATAACAAGGAGATTATAAGGTTTTCATATATTATTTTATCTTCCTAACATTCCTCTGAAGTAGAGGAGCAAGTACACTTTCTCTCATCTTATAGCTGAAGAAAAGAGCTATAACTTCCCCCAAATCATATTCCCTGTAGATCTGGAACCTAAGCCTTGGTCTTCTTTCTCTCCTTACAGAATAACCGAAGTAGCTTATAAACAACTAGTCTTTCTATTATCTGAACCTTCTTAGATGAACTCTCACTTCCTAAACTCTTGGGTTTTGTTTTTTTTTCCTACTAGCAATGCTATTTCTATAATAATGCTCATAGAGTTATGAAGTTGAGCTAATCATCTGACTATAGAAGAACCATCGAAGCAAGCCAGTGGAAAAATATAAAAGATAGAATTTAATCTTCAACTTAAAATCTGCATGGTTAATCATGTGAGTAAATGATTTATCACATTTATTTGTGATCACTGAATTAAATCCTCATGACAGTTAACATCATACATCCTTTTGATAGAACAGCATTACATTTTAGAGTTCTTTACCAAAAATTTGAAACTGAAACATGGAAAAAGGGGTTTCCAGGATCACATGAGCAGTGAGGGCATCAAAACACATTGTAGGATGCTGGTTAAATGAGGTTGGGGCATAATTTTACAAATATAAACTATTTGGGAAACTGTAAGTTCTTTGTAATACAATCCATTATCTTTCAAAACTTAAACAGTATAATAACAAAACAGCAGTGCTATTCTAAGTAGAGCTTTCCTTCTTAGGAATTAGTTGTTTTACTATTTTACTATCCCAGAGATCTATCTGGAACAGGGTCTAGTTCACAATAACTATTCAATAAATATTTGTTGAATGAATAAATAAATTAGTCTCAAGTTCTGGAGAGAAGCATGGAATGCAGACACAGATTTGAGGATTGCAGCTAAAATGGAGGGAGCTGAATTCATGCCAGATGCATGAAAGAAGAGTGTGTAGATGGAGTTCTCAAGAAGGCACATAGATAAGAAATATGAATTTCCATAGGAAGAGATTAAATTATTCTTATGATTATATCATGTCGTCTATAATTGGAGTTCAGTAAGGCAGTCAGAAGAAAATAAATATATAAAAATCAATAACTGTCAGACACAAATTATTCCAAAATAATTTAGAAAATGTAAATGAAATTGTATTATTGATAATAGCATATGTATATAAATAAATAGAAATGTTTCACAATAATATGCAGGATTTACATGAAAAAATTATAAATCTCCATTAAAAGATACAAAAGAAAATTTAAGTAATGGAGAGCTAACCCCAAATTAAATAATAAACCTTGCAATCAACATTCTAACAGCCCACTATGCACATATTAGAATAGCCAAAATCCAAAACACCAACACCATCAAATGCTGGCAAGGATACAGAATGCCAAGAACTCTCATTTATTGCTGGTGGAAATGCAAGATGGAATAGCCACTTTGGAAGATTGGCAGTTTCTTACAAAACTAAATAATTTCTTACCATATGATCCAGCAATTGGACTCCTTGGTATTTACCCAAAGGAGCTGAAAACTTATGTCCACACAAAAACCTGTACACAGATGTTTATGGCAGCTTTATCCATAATTGTTAAAACTTGGAAATAACCAAGATGTCCTTCAGGAGGTGAATGGATAAATAAACTGCTGTACATCAGACAACGAATACTATTCAGCAATACAAGGAAAAGAACTATTAAGCCATGAAAAGACATGGAGGAAACTTAAACTTCTTTCACCAAGTGAAAGAAGCCGATCTGTAAGGGCTACAGACTATATTATTTCAATAGTATGATATTCTGGAAAAAGTAAAACTACAGAGACAGTGAAAAGATCAGTGGTTGTCAGGGATTGGGGGGAAGGGGATGAACAGGCAGAGCACAAAAGATTTTTAGGTCAGTGAACTATTCTGTATGATATTGTAGTGGTGAATACACGTCATATATATGCATATATATATGATCTCATTTGGGTCAAAAATATGTATGCACAGATGTGATTTGAAAAGAGACACAATTGATTCTCTCTGAGCAGTGAGATTACAGATGAGCAGGAAAGGGTACTTACACTTGCTGCTCTACATACTTCCACACTCCACACTGCATAAACTGTATAACTTAAAAGATAACTAGGGACTTCCCTGGTGGCGCAGTGGTTAAGAATCCACCTGCCAATGCAGGGGACATGGGTTCGAGCCCTGGTCTGGGAGGATCCCACATGCCGCAGAGCAACTAAGCCCACGCGCTGCAACTACTGAGCCTGTGAGCCACAACTACTGAAGCCCGTGTGCCACAACTACTGAAGCCCACACACCTAGAAGCCCGAGCTCCACAGTGAGAGGCCCCCACTTGCCGTAACTAGAGAAAACCTGCGCGCAGCAGTAAAGACCCAACGCAGCCAAAAATCAATCAATCAATAAATTTATTTAAAAAAAATAACTAAAATGACCTTGGGAATGTTATCTACATAATCATGACAATCTGATATGAGATAGATAGGTGCAAGATGGAGTAACAAACTATAAAGTACTAAAAGGTTGATAACACGGGCAAAGCCAGACATAAAAATTCAGATCATGAGCTTAGGTTTTGCCATTCCCCAGTTCACAATAACAAAAATGGTAAAGTCTAAGGAACACAGTCCAATGCTGATGATGACAACGATACCAGTGTACCACTTAGTTGTGGCCTGTGATATGCCAAGTGTTGTGCCAGATGCTTTACATATTTTACCTAATTTAATCCTCACAATCCTTTCAGGCTTTATAAATGAGGAAACTGAAGTTAAGACAATATAAGTATTTTGCCCAAAGTCACAATGTTAGTAAATGCCAGAGCCAGAATTAAAGTTGAAGGTAGGGCTTCCCTGGTGGCGCAGTGGTTGAGAGTCCGCCTGCCGATGCAGGGGAGACGGGTTCGTGCCCCTGTCTGGGAAGATCCCACATGCCACGGAGCGGCTGGGCCCGTGAGCCTGCGCGTCCGGAGCCTGTGCTCCGCAATGGGAGAGGCCACAACAGTGAGAGGCCCGCGTACCGCAAATAAATAAATAAATAAATAAATAAAGTTGAAGGTAATCAGACTCTAAAGTCCATGTTCTTTTCCTTACAACAGCTGTACTGCCTCTCAATAAAATAGAAATAGAACGATACATCAATTAAAAAAACACATCTTGAAAGAAAATTTGATTTCTAATAGTAAGAAATTTAGTGTACCTGAATGAGTAGTATTTAATTTTAACTGTAACAAGCATAGCAAACTCATCTCTATCATGTAATTCAGCCATGGAATAGAATTCTCCATGTTTCTACTTGAGTTTCACAGCAACTCTTTTCAGTAATCTGGCCTCCAGGCCAATGTATCAAATAAAGATGGGAAAGCAACCTAAAATCACTTTTGCATCAGTAAAGGGCTCTGGACTGGAAAGAAAAAGAATTATCCTTCCCTGCATGCATGTGAGAAGATTACATATTTGCACTCCTCATTCCTCCATAAGAACTAATCCAAACTTCATTACTGCGAAGCTTCTGAACATTTACATAAACGATAGGTTTGTTATCACTTATTACTGGATTCAGCGGATTACATGCAAAATGTGCAAAGACATGATTAAAAATCTTTGATCTTTTAATCAAAAGAGTAAGCAATATTAATTCATTTTGGCCAGTGTGATACATATACTTTATTGTAATGCTATTTTGCATTTGAGATTACCACACTACAATAATTATTCTTCATTAATGAAGGTTTGTTGCTATGTAATTTCACTGTGGCTCTAGGCAATAATACCCTTTCTAGAGCATTGGATAAATTTGGTGTGAATTTATTTTATAAAATAATCATATTCTTTATAAAATATAAATTTTACCATCATGATATTTGATTCTGTAAAGTTCGTAGACAGAAATATCACTGAGAACTATGTAAATGGGAAGAGTGAAAAATCTTCAAATTGAATAAGAAATAATCTTCAAATTCAAAAGCCCACTGTATTTCTGTTAGTATTAACCTTGTAAAGGAAGAACGAAAAAGCCTCCCAAATCTTATTGCTGTCGCACTTTAATAATGAAGATAGATTTATACATAAATAATCATAACACAAAGAAGGATGCACATTAATGTTGCAACAAAAGAAGAAGCGGCATGCTAATTATTTCTAGAAGGATCCTGGAAGACTTCATGGAAAAGATATAATTTCAATTAATCTTTGACAAATGTGCAGGATCAGGAAGTGGAGGGGAAAGGAGAGGGCTGGAGTAGGATATAAAAGGCATAGAGTCTTGATTGCTAGTCTAAATGCTGAATCTTTATTCTGCGATAAATAGAAAGCTACCGGATTTTGAGCTCAAAAGTAATATGATCAGAGCTATGAGGAGTACTCTGAGGGAACTGTGAATGGGACATAAGATTAAAGGAAAATTATGGTGGCAAAACCAGTGGTGAAGTACTTTAGTGATTGGTCTGTCTGCCTGTCCCCCCAGAGAGTTGTCATGAGCATCTCCAGGCCAGACACTATGTTTTCCACAATGCTATACTCCCCAAGCCACACATATTTAACAAGTGCTGCTGAATGCATGGACGAAAGGGAATTGGTTCTTGTACTATGCAAACAGCCGTGAGAATGAAAAGAAATGAAACAGAGACAGTATAACTGAGGAGGTGACATTGTAAAGAGACGTTATCTGGCTGGATGTAGATGCTGAGGGAGACAAAGAAATAAAATCGTTACTCAATTTACCCTGATAAAAATTTACTTGGGCTTCCCTGGTGGCGCAGTGGTTGAGAGTCCGCGCCTGCCGATGCAGGGGACACGGGTTCGTGCCCCGGTCTGGGA
>NC_041217.1:94646775-94650201 GCF_002837175.3 Physeter macrocephalus
ATGTCCGGAGCCTGTGCTCCACAACGGGAGAGGCCACAAGAGTGAGAGGCCCGCGTACCGCAAAAAAAAAAAAAAAAAAAAATTTACTGAGCACTTACTCTGTGCCAGGGTGCTGTAGATATTAAATATATAAATATGAATTAATATCTGGTCCCTACTATCAAAAAACTAAGGGTGACATTAAGTGAATAGATAAATAATAATACAGAAAAATAAATAATACAGAATAATTTTGTGTATATATATGCAATAACGTGTGTACAAAGTTCACAAATAGCAAAGAAAAGTAATTTCTTTTCTCTGCAGAGAATGAGGGAAGACTCCATTGAGCAAATGGTGGTTGAGTAGGACTTTGGAGATAAATAGGAGTTTTCAAGGTAAGGAAGTGCAGGAGCCCATCTCACACAGAGCAATTAACATTTTTTTCTTTAAAACCACTTTAGATGTTGGGGGTAGGAGTTTATTAATTAATTTATTTATTTATGCTGTGTTGGGTCTTCGTTTCTGTTCGAGGGCTTTCTCTAGTTGTGGCAAGCGGGGACCACTCTTCATAGCTGTGCATGGGCCTCTCACTATCGCAGCCTCTCTTGTTGCGGAGCACAGGCTCCAGACGCGCAGGCTCAGTAGTTGTGGCTCAAGGGCCTAGTTGTTCTGCGGCATGTGGGATCCTCCCAGTCCAGGCTCGAACCCGTGTCCCCTGCATTAGCAGGCAGACTCTCAACCACTGCACCACCAGGGAAGCCCGCAATTAACATTTTTAAGTATGTGGAGGTCTCAAAAAACTTCTCTCGTGTGTGTATGTTTGTATGTGCGCATATGTGTATAAGTATTTTGGTATTGCAAAAGCATAAATTGCAACATGGAACCGAGAACTAACGGGAAATGAGATTGGAGAGCTGGGTAGGGGATAAAGAGTCTCTGCATTGCAAACTAAAGAAAATGAACTTTATTCTGTGCATAGATAGTAGTCAGTGAAAGTTACTAAGCTCTGTAGCAGCTGGTAGATCTACCCATCAGTAAAGGGCAAATGGGAAGCACGTTGATGAAAGCTTGGTGAATGGATAGGGAGGAGGAGGGGAGTGTGGGTGTGAGGATAGAATGGTAATGGCAAAGACTCTATTGCAACAGGTCAGTTGAAAGATCGTGAAGTCCTACTAAGACAGTGATAATAGAGAAAGGATAGAGAGAATGAAATAAAAAGATATTTAGTTGATAAAATTGGACAAATTCAGTGACACGGGATGTGAAACAACCAACACCAAGGTGTTTTGATTGAACTACTAGGTTGAGATTTGTGCCACCAAATGAAGATTCGGTTTGGGATAAGCAGAGTCTGAAGCATCTGCAGCATACCCAAGAGAATGTTTCTGTAGACAGTGAAATTTATGTCTATGACTTAGGGGAAATGTTAGTGCCCGTGCTCAAGTTACATCCTTGGAAGCAGGGTGACATTATTATTTTTTTTGTTGCTGTTCTTTTTTTTTTTTTAACATCTTTATTGGAGTATAATTGCTTTACAATGGTGTGTTAGTTTCTGCTTTATAACAAAGTGAATCAGCTATACATATACATATGTCCCCATATCTCTTCCCTCTTGCATCTCCCTCCCTCCCCCCCTCCCTGTCCCACCCCTCTAGGTGGTCAGAAAGCCCTGAGCTGATCTCCCTGTGCTATTTGGCTTCTTCCCAGTAGCTAGCTATTTTACATTTGGTAGTGTATATATGTCCATGCCACTCTCTCACTTCGTCCCAGATTACCCTTCCCCCTCCCCATGTCCCTAAACAGAATTTTAAGAAGATAGCCAAGATAAAATGAGAAACTGATTTAAACTTAGGTCCCAAATTCCATGCCACTCTCTCACTTTGTCCCAGCTTACCCTTCCCCTTCCCCATATCCTCAAGTCCATTCTCTAGTAGGTCTTTGTCTTTATTCCCATCTTGCCCCTAGGTTCCTCATGACCTTTTTATTTTTATTTTTTTTTTAGATTCCATATATATGTGTTAGCGTATGGTATTTGTTTTCCTATTTGTGACTTACTTCACTCTGTATGACAGACTCTAGGTCCATCCACCTCACTACAAATAACTCAATTTTGTTTCTTTTTATGGCTGAGTAATATTCCATTGTATATATGTGCCACATCTTCTTTATCCATTCATCTGTCGATGGACACTTAGGTTGCTTCCATGTCCTGGCTATTGTAAATAGTGGTGCAATGAACATTGTGGTACATGACTCTTTTTGAATTATGGTTTTCTCAGGGTATATGCCCAGTAGTGGGATTGCTGGGTCGTATGGTAGTTCTATTTTTAGTTTTTTAAGGAACCTCCATACTGTTCTCCATAGTGGCTGTATCAATTTAAAATGCCACCAACAGTGCAAGAGGGTTCCCTTTTCTCCATACCTTTTCCAGCATTTATTGTTTGTAGATTTTTTGCTGATGGTCATTCTGACTGGTGTGAGGTGATATCTCATTTTAGTTTTGATTTGCATTTCTCTAATGATTAATGATGTTGAGCATTCTTTCATGTGTTTGTTGGCAATCTGTATATCTTCTATGGAGAAATGTCTATTTAGGTCTTCTGCCCATTTTTGGATTGGATTGTTTGTTTTTTTAATATTGAGCTGCATGAGCTGTTTATATAATTGGAGATTAATCCTTTTTCCGTTGATACGTTTACAAATATCTTTTCCCATTCTGCGGGTTGTCTTTTCATCTTGTTTATGGTTTCCTTTACTGTGCAAAAGCTTTGAAGTTTCATTAGGTCCCATTTGTTTATTTATGTTTTTATTTCCATTTCTCTAGGAGGTGGGTCAAAAAGGATCTTGCTGTGATTTATGTCATAGAGTGTTCTGCCTATGTTTTCCTCTATGAGTTTGATAGTGTCTGGCCTTACATTTAGGTCTTTCATCCATTTTGAGTTTATTTTTGTGTGTGGTGTTAGGAAGTGCTCTAATTTCATTCTTTAACATGTAGCTGTCAGTTTTCCCAGCACCACTTATTAAAGAGGCTGTCTTTTCTCCATTGTATACTCTTGCCTCTTTTGTCAAAGATAAGGCAACCATATGTGTGTGGGTTTATCTCTGTGCTTTCTATCCTGTTCCCTTGATCTATATGTCTGTTTTTGTGTCAGTACCATACTGTCTTGATTACTATAGCTTTGTAGTATAGTCTGAAGTCTGGGAGCCTGAAGCCTCCAGCTCCGTTTTTCTTTCTCAAGATTCTTTTGGCTATTCGGGGTCTTTTGTGTTTCCATACAAATTGTGAAATTTTTTGTTCTAGTTCTGTGAAAAATGCCATTGGTAGTTTGATAGGGATTGTACTGAATCTGTAGATTGCTTTGGGTAGTATAGTCATTTTCACAATGTTGATTCTTCCTATCCAAGAACATGGTATATCTCTCCATCTGTTGGTATCATCTTTAA
>NC_041217.1:94652580-94653145 GCF_002837175.3 Physeter macrocephalus
AGCTGTTAACCTTATGGGGATTCCCTTGTGTGTTATTTGTTGTTTTTCCCTTGTTGCTTTTAATATTTTCTCTTTGTATTTAATTTTCGATAGTTTCATTAATATGTGTCTTGGCGTGTTTCTCCTTGGATTTATCCTGTATGGGACTCTCTGGGCTTACTGGACTTGATTAACTATTTCCTTTCCCATATTAGGGAAGTTTTCAACTATAATCTCTTCAAATATTTTCTCAGTCCCTTTCATTTTCTCTTCTTCTTCTGGCACCTCTGTGATTCAAATGTTGGTGCGTTTAATGTTGTCCCAGAGGTCTCTGAGACTGTCCTCAATTCTTTTCATTCCTCTTTCTTTATTCTGCTCTGCAATAGTTATTTCCACTATTTTATCTTCCAGGTTACCTATCCGTTATTCTGCCTCAGTTATTATGCTATTGATCCCTTCTAGAGAATTTTAAATTTCATTTATTGTTTTGTTCATCACTGTTTGTTTGCTTTTAGTTCTTCTAGGTCCTTGTTAAATGTTTCTTGTATTTTCTCCATTCTATTTCCAAGATTTTGTATCATCTTTA
>NC_041217.1:94653268-94654296 GCF_002837175.3 Physeter macrocephalus
TTATTCTGAATTCTTTTTCAGGTAGACTGCCTATTTCCTCTTCATTTATTAGGTCTGGTGGGTTCTTTCCTTGCTCCTTCATCTGCTGTGTGTTTCTATGTCTTCTCATTTTGCTTAACTTCTGTGTTTCTGATCTCCTTTTCACAGGCTGCAGTTTCATAGTTCCCGTTGTTTTTGTTGTCTGTCCCCAGCAGCTAAGGTTGGTTCAGTGGGTTGTGTAGTGTAGGGGACTAGTGCCTGTGTTCTGGTGGATGAGGCTGGATCTTGTCTTTCTGGTGGGCAGGTCCACCTCTGGTGGTGTGTTTTGGGGTGTCTCTGGCCTTATTATGATTTTAGGCAGCCTCTCTGCTAATGGATGGGGTTGTGTTCCTGTCTTGCTGGTTGTTTGGCATAGGGTGTCCAGCACTGTAGCTTGATGGTCGTTGAGTGGAGCTGGGTCTTGGCGTTGAGACGGAGATCCCTGGGAGTTTTTCACCATTTGATATTACGTGGAGCTGGGAGCTCTCTTGTGGACCAGTGTCCTGAACTTGGCTCTTCCACCTCAGAGGCACACCCCTGATGCCTGGCTGGAGCACCAAGAGCCTGTCATCCACACAGATCAGAATAAAAGGGGGAAAGAAAGAAAGAAATAAAGAAAGAAAGAAAGAAAGAAAGAAAGAAAGAAAGAAAGAAAGAAAGGAAGAAAGAAAGGAAGGAAGGAAGGAAAGAAGGAAGGAAGGAAGGAAGGGAGGAAGAAGGAAAGAAAGGAAGAAAGAAGATAAAATAAAATAAAGTAAAATAAAGTTATTAAAGTAAAAAATAATTTAAAAAATTTTTAAGTAATAAAAAAAAGGAAAGAAAGAAAGAAGAGAGCAACCAAACCAAAAAACAAATCCACCAATTAAAACAAGTGCTAAAAATGATACTAAAAAAAAATTATATATATATATAGATAGATAAATAGACAGAACCCTAGCACAAATGGTAAAAGCAAAGCTATACAGACAAAATCACACAGAAGCATACACATACACACTCACAAAAAGAGA